>NC_079214.1:16904752-17206844 GCF_029633865.1 Lampris incognitus | reverse complement strand
AATAGGAAACTTGGACTATGCCACTCAATTTAAACATTGAATGAGAGTATTTAGATTATCAAGGTGGAAAGTTCTGCTGGGGGCGGCACGGTGGCACAGTGGTTAGTGCTGTTGCCTCACAGGAAGATGGTCCTGGGTTCAATTTCCAGCCGGCCGGCCAGGGTCCTTTCTGTGTGGAGTTTGCATGTTCTCCCCGTGGCACCGGTCTCCTCCCAAAGTCCAGAGACATGTAAGTTAGGTGAACCGGAGACACTAAATTGCCCCTGGGTGTGAATGTGGGATAGGCTCCAGCACTCTGCGACCCTAATTAGGATAAGCGGCTTGGAAAATGAACGAATGTTCTGCTCATAAGAACGCTATAATCAAGGGTTTCCTGTGCCTTTTTCACATCTCACAAATTAATGAATTTCAATACATTCAAATCGTGGTTACTTTGACTGGTGTTAACTTAGCAAGGGCATACAGGAAATAGCCAACGTTGAGTATAACAGATAAAAGTGGTAAGAACTATACGCCTAAAATAAAAGCTCCCACAGAGCCTTTTAAGATATGCAAATGAACCGCAGGTTACTGGCGAATGATTTTAAACTGCTGCTTAAGTGCCAGAATGCCTCATATTGCATATTTACATTATTTAGGTGGGCTTTGAAATATTTGCAATGAAACTTTACTTCTCTACACAAGCGTTCAGAGTCTGCATACTTCAATGTCATTTTACAGATAATGCCATTAACTTGACAATTCATGGTTACAATGTAATTTTTCATGCATTGCCTCCTTTTCTATTCCTTGTCTATTGTATCTGGCAAGACGAAGGTCATGCCTTTGATCACAGAGTATACTATGGAGAGAGTTTCCGGCAAAAGTTTTAGAACTACACAAAAGACAAAAGACAGAGCAACACTCTGAACGCTTTTGTCAACCTTCAGAACATCCTCTGATGTAAGGTCTCCTACAGTGGCCCAGTGGTTAGCACTGTTGCCCCACAGCAAGAAGGTCCTGGGTTCGAACCCCAGGCCCTCCCGGGTCCTTTCTGTGTGGAGTTTGCATGTTCTCCCTGTGTCTGCGTGGGTTTCCTCCGGGTGCTCCAGTTTTCTCCCACCATCAAAAAGACATGCATGTTAGGGTTGATACTCCTGTCTGTGCCCCTGAGCAAGGCGATGGAAAGAAGAACTGGAGCTGGTCCCCGGGCGCTGCAGCTGCCCACTGCTTCTATACAATAGGATGGGCTAAATGCAGGGAACAGATTTGTTGTAAAGAAACTACAATGACAAAGTGGGTTAAGGCATATTTGTGTGTAGCCACAGTAACAACAGAGAGATATCATATCTTATTTTATTCAGAGTCCCACCATGAGAGGGAGAAACTGCCACCCCAGTTTAGCATATTGTCAATCCTCTCGACCCCAAACTCGGAGATAAGTACATAACCAATACCAATATGCTCTAACTGATATCCTAAAAAATATTTTTGGTTTGCCGGTATACTGATAACTGCCCGGTGGGACAGCCTCAGTGTTGACAGAGCAGTAATGTGAACAGCTCCTACATGTTTACTGTTGACTTTGCAAATATGATTGTATCACTTGGAAACTAGAATAGGGCTAGTCTTTTCTGGGGTTTATAATGTTTGCTTCAACGGCTTTGCAACATGTACCCCCTCTTTAATCCAAAATAACAGCATTTAGCTCATTTGAATGTTGAGAATGTTTGTTTATTTATCTTTTTGAGTTTTTGTGCAGCTCATATAGTTGCATCCATAGGGAACATGATGTGTATACAAAGGATTTTGGGTTTTCTTAGTTTGACATGATTTGTATCGCAAGTACTGTAAAACTGTGATTTATAAGTACGGATACTGTAGATCTTTTTTTATTATTATTATTATTTGCCCATTATGGAAAAATAAAAACATTAACTAAAAGTTGCCTGCCAATAGTCATAGTATGATTCAACACACAGTTAATAATGTTAAGAAATACTTTTTTTGCTATTTTTTTTGGTGTTTCTTTTTTTTAAAATTTGATTTGAATTGATTCTGATGTGACGTACCAGAATCATAACTATAAATAGCCCTATTAAATCCAATTCTAAAACTCAGGTAACTGGTGAAAAGAGGTGCGAATGGGTGTATTAAATTCCCCTTGCAGAAGCCAAGCAGCAGCATTTTGAATTAACTGGAGACGGTAAATTGTCTTCTGGCTGAGCCCTGAATACAGAAAATTATAATAGCCCAAACCTGATGAAAGAAAAGTATGGAAGACTGTGGCTGATCTGTGCATGTTAATGACTTTACGTATTTTGGCTATGACCCTAAGTTGGAGGAAGCATGATTACACGACCTTGGTCACCTGGCTATCAAAGGAAAGATTAAGTCCAAAGACAACGCCCAAATTGCAGGCACTGTCTTTGATATTAGTGAACAGACAACCAAGGTTAAAGTGAGGAAAACTGGTAGAGCAAGGAGGGGCCGAATAGAAGGATCTTTAATTTGGATTCATGGAGCTGTAGGAAGTTCTGGGACAGCCAGTGCTTAAATTCTGGAAGACTGGACATGATACGCTTTGAGATGTGTGATTGGCCAGGTTTCAGTAGGACATATAGCTGAGTATCACCTGCATAACTGTGGAACTGGAGATTGTTTCTGCATGATATGGGACCCAAGGGGCATCATGTAAAGAAAGAGAGAAAAAAATAACAGACCTGGAACTGACCCCATGGCCAATGGAACACGACCACTAGAGGGCGTAGGTTTTCACTTTCCCAAATTATGTTGTCTGTACAACAACAACAAATAATAATAATAATAATAATAATAATAATAATAATGCATTGTATTTATATAGCACTTTTCGTCATACTCAAAGACGTTTTACATAAACTAGAATAAACTTAAAAGCAATACACCAAAAACCTGCAACACAACATTAATCAAACATGAAAGCAAGTCTGAAGAGGCGAGTCCTGATTAATGACTTGAATGTGGGCAGACCGCAGCAGTCTCTGGTGTGCTTGGCGAGGGAGTTCCGAGAGGAGGGGGCAGCAGGTCGAGTACTCGGTTCCTTAGTCTGCTTTAGATTGGGGGGGGGTAAGAGAGCGGGGGGGGCACGAGAAGGCAATGGAGAAAAGGTGTGTCTTGAGACGGAAGAATGGGAGGGATTCTGACTCGCTATTGATTTGGGGGAGTGAGTTCCAGAGCCTGGGAGCTGCCCTGGAGAAGGCTCGGTCACCAAAGCCGGAGGTTGGACCTGGGAGTGGAGAGGAGGGATGCTGAGGTGGATCTGAGGGACCGAGAGTGTTGGTAGCGGGAGAGGAGGTCGGTAAGGTATGGGGGAGCCAGTTGGTGAAGGGCTTTGTAAGTGAGAACCAGGATTTTGTAATTGATCCGGTGGAAGATGGGTGGGGGTCCTTTAGGGCTGGGGTGACGTGGTGCCAGGATTCGGTGAAGGTTAAAAGTCGGGCAGATGCGTTCTGGACCAGTTGGAGTCTCTTGATAGAGCTAGCACTGACGCCATGGAGGAGTGAGCTGCGGTAATCAAGGCGGGAGGAGATGGAGGCATGGCTCAGTGTCTCGGCAGCAGGGCGTGAGAGAGAGGGTCTTACTTTCGCAATATTGCGAAGGTGGTAGAAGGAGGGTTTGACAATTTGGCAGATATGGGGCTCAAGGGAAAAGGTGGGATTGTGGCGATACACAATTGAGCGTGGATTCACCAGGGGGCTGCTGCTCCTTTAAGGCAGCCGTTCAGAGTGCTGACGTAGGCACTGCTTAGAGTTTCCGGGGTGGAGCCATGTTTGCAGCAGCCTAGCGGTTGGTTAGCTGGTTGCCAGGAGAGATTGTGCTGTATCGGTGTCGTTTCATGTGGCGAGTAAACGGAATTGACTCGACTCGATCTCTCCGTCTCCTCATTCCTGCACTCCCACAGGATCAAGGATCACAAATAATAAACAAATAAGCAAATCGGCCCCTGATTGGTTTGCAATAAAGATGTTAAGTTCACTGCTTGTATTTTTTGGGTGTTTTTTTTTCTTTTTTTAGATAGTTCACTATTGAGGCGAATTCGGGGGGCTATTCACGTACGTTACACTATTTGTAACGTGCACGGATAAGAAGACACGCTGGCCGCTGGACCGCGCGTCTGACACTTTAGTCGAGCGGTTAGCGATGTCTCCTGCGGTGCGGGCGATACGGGTTCGCTTCCCGGTCGCGGCAATTCCTGTGGTTGCGTTGTCCCCCCGAATTCGCCACAATATTTTACTTAAGGCTGACCTTGTGGAGGGGTCGAGTGTTTTGAAATTGACCCCCTAAATGGGCCATTCTACTGAATTAGTGCAAACTGCTGTCCCCAACCCGCAAAAAAAAAAAAATTTAAAAAGCATGCAAATCTTAGATCACAGAACGTCGATTCGGTTCATCTGGACGATGAATCGGTTCATCTGGATACAAACTCGTCCAGATGAACCGATTCAACTTTCTTTGATTTTCTTACCTGGGTTATTGAGCATGCATAAAGACAAACTTCAGACGTTTACTAAAATCCTTCTATTGTCTGTTGAAACCCAAAACAATATTTGAGGAAGCAGTAAGCTTAAGAGATATAAAATCATCATTCATAGGTTACTTTCAATTATGAGGTGGCTGTCCCGAACCCTAACGCCTAAATTTCATCTTGTGAAAATGATACTGAACTAATTTTTTTGCATATTTTTCCACCGTTGCTTTTAAAAAGCAAGGCAGCGTTCATCAGTACTTCTTTGCCTTCCCTTGGAGGGTTTCTGGGGCGTTACAGCGGCATTCCTCCGCTTGGCTGCAGGTCTCAACCCTCCTTCCTTCTCCTCTTCCTCTGCAGTTCTCTTGTGCACTTGCACGGGCTTTGTCTTTATGCGTGCGCAATAATCCAGGGGAGAAAATCAAAGAAGGTTGAATCAGTTCATCTGGACACGTTTATTGAGAGACACGTTTCACCACTCATCCAAGTGACCTCTTCAGTCTCAGCTGACTGCAGGTATCCCCACCCTTGTAAACAATGCAGTTGCATAACGACCGAAAACAACGATCCCTTTCAAATGCAAATGTGCGTGACCCCAAGTTTCGATGGCCATGTGTACTATTCACAGAGGATTTGGGAATTAGCTCTTACCCCCCCTCTCCTCCTCTCTCTCTTTCGGTTCAGGGATGGTCGTTTCCTCTTGACAGGGATGACCTCTGACTCCCCGTTCAAACCAGCGTTCCCCCCTATCAAGGATGTGCACGTCCTCATCCCTGAAGGAGTGGCCACTGGCCTGTAGGTGGGCGTAGACTGCGGAGTCCTGGCCTGACGCGTCAGCTCCTCTGTGCTGTGCCATCCTCTTCAGCAGCACGTGTTTGGTTTCCCCGATGTACAAGTCACGGCAGTCCTCCCGGCACTTAACAGCGTACACTATGTTAGTACACTATTATAGCCCCATTTCCTCTGCGGGCTTAACCTAGTGCTTGAACTCGGCCTATCCGAGAGCTTGAGCCCTGCCGTGAGCACTTTTAATTGCCCAGTTTGTGCCGGGGGACCCGGTCCTTGGGGTGGACCAGCTTCTGGCGCGGCGGTGTTTTGGGGCTTGAAAGCAACTGAGACGCGGCTTTTGTATCGTTGTTTACGGTCGTTATGCAGCTGTATTGTTTATAAGGGTGGGGACACCTGCAGTCAGCTGAGACAGAAGAGGTCACTTAGATGAGTGGTGAAACGTTTCTCTCAATAAACGTTGTGTCCAGATGAACTGATTCAACTGTCTGTGGTTTTGTTGCCTGGATTATTGAGCACGTATCAAGACCCACTGTGATGCGATCATGGCGTTTGGGTCAAAGTACATTAAAACTAATGAATCCTTAACTTTGAAATCAGTATGGTCAACTTTATGCCCTGAACAAAGACATTTTGGGTAACACTTTATTTTACGGGGGTCGGAAATTACCTAGTAATAGGGTGGTAATTATCACGTAATTTCTTAGAAATAAGGTTGACATTTACTAACCCTAACCCAAATTACAAGGTAATTTCAACCTTATTTCTAAGAAATTACGTGATAATTGTCACCTTATTACTAGGAGACAACCTAAAATAAAGTGCAACCAAAATTTGGATTCAAAATAAAATGAATCTCATAAATTACACTTGATATTTTGTTGAATGTGTAGTTGTTATTTGTTTAACTGTGAAAACTTTTTTAAAATGGCAAAAAATATATGTACAAGGTAGATGTAGAGAAACTTGCTCTTATTATATATTATTGTGTTTCGTTAGTGACAAAATTCTGGGAGAGGAAAAATATTCCAAAACTGGCTGAAAATACAATATAAGAATTAACTACTATCATCAGAAATGTGTACCGTGGATATTATACAATTTGTATACATAAAAAGTTTGGAGAAAAAACATTTATTACAAGATGTTTTCAACTCTGACTTTGAACCAATTCTGTAAAATGGTCCATATAGGAATTTATAAATCGCCATATAAAAGGCACCTGGTGCATCGCCCCCTCACTTGCTCCTTCTCACCACACACACACACACACAACATTACTTTTCCTTATCTGTTGCATCTTCCTACTGTTACCCTACATATTTTGGCAAATGGGAGCATGGGACAGCATTGATACATTAAAACATACTCTACAGATATAACCAGTCAGCAAACAAATGCCATCTAATACTGACATCCTTGAAATTCATTACTGCTGTCAATATCATTCAATAACCATAAGTTACTGATCAGCATACAGTTCATGAACTACACCAACCAAGCAAAATGAGCATTCAGGAAGCAGTAGTTGCAGGTAAAAAAAAAAACCCCCAAAAAAACAAAACAATGTTCATTCTCAATCAGCAAATGCCAGCATCAAAATAATAAACAGCAGACATCTGAGCACCATGGAAAGTGAACAGTAGGATATAAAGTCCAGATTAGATATGCAGGGTCCACAACCTGGCAAACCTTTTAGTCATGCAACGGCAACATTCTGTACAGCAAAACGAGTTGAATATAGAAAAACACCAACTCACCAAGTTGATTTTCTCATTGTTTTCTTGTGCAACTGAAACAAAAGTTGATTGCTTTGACAGCTACAAAGTCTGTGGTCCCATCCATTCAATACAACACTTTTAACAGTAGGCCTAAACTGCAGGTGGTGCACTTACTTCCTTAACATCGTCCATCACTACCATCATCTTCCTCATCATCACCAACAACTGCCTAAAACTGACCAAGTCCAGATCTTGGCGGAGATGATCATCCAAAATTGACCGTGGTTTTAACATGTGGTTCGACAGTAGGAAACAAGCATATAGAAATTATGATCCCAGTCAAGCAGACCCAGAATGCCTCCCAACAGCCTCTCACATACTTGAGCAAAATTCAAACAACAATATCCACACCCTCCATAAAAAGATTAAAATGTGAAAAAACAGATTGGAACTGTTATTTTCTTTAGCACCGGTTCATTCAGTATAAAGCTCAATTCAATACAAAGCTCAACAGTAACAATAAGAAAAAAGAAAAAGGACAAGGACAACATTCTTAATTGTCAATCATTTTCACGTTTAATGCATGTTTGGCTGGCCTCAAAAATAATTTTATGAATATCTAATTTCACCTCCTGCCTCAATGCAAGCGGCATTCTCTCCAGAGACGGAAGCAGGCTCCTGAGGAAGAGCTCGTCCTCTGAGGGAGGTGGAGGTGGTGGTTGAGGTTGCAGCAGGGCGGCCATGAGCTCCCTTTTAAAGGGGTCAAGTTCTTTTCTTGGCCTTTTATGCCTTATGGGACTCTGCGGTGAGGCATGTTGCAGCTCCTCTTCCATTTCAATCTTAGTAGGACTATCTGTGGAAAGTATATATACATAACATAATGTACATAACATGCAAATAGATGCCTCAATTAACCTCCCCTGCATCTTGGTGGGAAAATAAACTTAGCACAAAAGGTAAGGAAATGTGTGTTTGGTAGATTATTTCTTTGTTGTAACAATGCTTCTTGGCAGTAAATCTTATATCAGGTAGCTGATTGTCAGCACCTGGGGTACCAGGAGCTCAAAACAAGAGTCAACGGCAACAGCAAAATAAGCTGTTTGGCAGAGAAGATTTGGCAAATTTTTCATGGGCACAACCCACATACTCGGCTCTGCTGCTCATCCCACAAACGCATGTTCCTTACAAATGTGGCACCATTTAAAAGGCAAATAAACAGGCTTTCCAACGGTATAAGATTTATTGCCAAGAAGCATTGTTACAACAAAGAAATAATCTACCAAACACACATTTCCTTACTTTTTGTGCCAAGTATATACACATAATAGTGTACATAAGGTTATGTATAAGTATTAGTGCTGTCAAACGATTAAAATTTTTAATCAGATTAATCACAGGGTTGCTGTGGATTAATTTCGACTAATCACGATTAAATATCATTCATTTTTAATCTATATTAATCGCGTTTCATTTTGCATGAGCAAACAGACTCAAGAAGGAAGGGAATATATATGCACTTAACATGTTTATTAAACACCTTTAACAGTTTGTGTTAACAAAAAACTTTGTTGACTCTCTTTTTCAAAACAAACATTTATCCACATTAATGTGGCCCTGTTACTTGTCAGAGGTAGACTTACTGAGGCCCCGACGTTCCGTGAGGGTGGTTTGTCGCGAGCCGGGCGACGCGTCAGCCGAGGTGCTAGCAGAATCCCCGACTAACGGATGCTTCGCATTAATGTGGTATTTTAAGCTGGAAGTGCTTCGGTGAAAAGAAAACTCCTTCCTGCAGAGTGTGCACACTACTTTCTGTTGGTCGACTGTTCCGTCTTGGTTTTTTCTGTATTCAAATTTCCCACCGAGAGGGCCAACGTGCTGTTTAGCGTCTTCCATACTTCCTTATCGAGTTGGTTGGTTGGTTCTGTCCGCGGAGCGTTATTATGGATCCCACTACTTTTCTGGGCGCTCTGTCTCTGATTGGCCAGTACTCGTACCCGTTTTCCGCGAACTCTGCCTCTGATTGGCTAGTACTCGTCGCCTCCGTTGGTTAAGGTTAGGGTTAGGGATAGGGGTAGCCAATCAGAGATAGAGTAGGGGCGGGTCTTCCTAGTCTTGCCCAGTAAAGTGGGATCCATCAACTGCCCATTTGCGCATGCGCGGCGGTATGTGCGACGGTAACTCTACTTGGACAAACTGCCCGAAATGCGTTGCCAGAGACGTTTCAGGGATTTTGAGTCATTCTGCGGCGCAGATGGGTTAATTGCGTTATAATTTTTAATCAGATTAATAATGATGATGGATTAATCCGCGTTAACGCGTCAATTTTAACAGCCCTATTAGAAATGTGTACCGGGGATATTATACAATTTGAATACATAAAAAGTTTGGAGAAAAAACATTTATTACAAGATGTTTTCAACTCTGACTTTGAACCAATTCTGTAAAATGGCCCATACAGGATTTTATAAATCGCCATATAAAAGGCACATGGTGCGTCCCCCCCTCGCTTGCTCCTTCTCTCCACACATACACACAAACATTAATTTCCTTATCTATTGCATCTTCCTACTGTTACCCTACATATTTTGGCAAATGGGAGCATGGGAAAGCATTGATACATTAAAACATACTCTACAGATATAACCAGTCAGCAAACAAATGCCATTTAATACTGACATCCTTGAAATTCATTACTGTTGTCAATATCATTCAATAACCATAAATTACTGATCAGCATACAGTTCATGAACTACACCAACCAAGCAAAATGAGCATTCAGGAAGCAGTAGTTGCAGGTAAAAAAAAACCCAAAAAAACAAAACAAGGTTCATTCTCAATCAGCAAATGCCAGCATCAAAATAATAAACAGCAGACATCTGAGCACCATGAAAAGTGAAAAATAGGATATAAAGTCCAGATTAGATATGCAGGGTCCACAACCTGGCAAACCTTTTAGTCATGCAACGGCAGCATTCTGTACAGCAAAACGAGTTGAATATAGAAAAACACCAACTCACCAAGTTGACTTTCTCATTGTCATTCATTGTTTTCTTGTGCAACTGAAACAAAAGTTGATTGCTTTAACAGCTACAAAGTCTGTGGTCCCATCCATTCAATACAACACTTTTAACAGTAGGCCTAAACTACAGGTGGTGGACTTACTTCCTTAACATTGTCCATCACTACCATCATCTTCCTCATCATCACCAACAACTGCCTAAAACTGACCAAGTCCAGATCTTGGCGGAGACGATCATCCAAAATTGACCGTGGTTTTAACATGTGGTTCGACAGTAGGAAACAAGCATATAGAAATTATGATCCCAGTCAAGCAGACCCAGAATGCCTCCCAACCGCCTCTCACACACTTGAGCAAAATTCAAACAACAATATCCACACCCTCCATAAAAAGATTAAAATGTGAAAAAAACAGATTGGAACTGTTACTTTCTTTAGCACCGGTTCATTCAGTATAAAGCTCAATTCAATACAAAGCTCAACAGTAACAATAAGAAAAAAGAAAAAGGACAAGCACAACATTCTTAATTGTCAATCATTTTCACGTTTAATGCATGTTTGGCTGGCCTCAAAAACAATTTTATGAATATCTAATTTCACCTCCTGCCTCAATGCAAGCGGCATTCTCTCCAGAGACGGAAGCAGGCTCCTGAGGAAGAGCTCGTCCTCTGAGGGAGGTGGAGGTGGTGGTTGAGGTTGCAGCAGGGCGGCTATGAGCTCCCTTTTAAAGGGGTCAAGTTCTTTTCTTGGCCTTTTATGCCTTATGGGCCTCCGCGGTGAGGCATGTTGCAGCTCCTCTTCCATTTCAATCTTAGTAGGACTATCTGTGGAAAGTATATATACATAACATAATGTACATAACATGCAAATAGATGCCTCAATTAACCTCCCCTGCATCTTGGTGGGAAAATAAACTTAGCACAAAACTAAGGAAATGTGTGTTTGATGATTATTTCTTTGTTGTAACAATGCTTCTTAGCAATAAATCTTATATCAGGCAGCTGATTGTCAGCACCTGGGGTACCAGAAGCTCAAACAAGAGTCAACAGCAAAATAAGCTGTTTGGCATTGGCAGAGAAGATTTGGCAAATTTTTCATGGGCGCAACCCACATACTCAGCTCTGCTGCTCATCCCACAAATACATGTTCCTTACAAATGTGGCACCATTTAAAAGGCAAATACACAGGCTTTCCAACGGTATAAGATTTATTGCCAAGAAGCATTGTTACAACAAAGAAATAATCTACCAAACACACATTTCCTTACTTTTTGTGCAAAGTATATATATATATATATATATATATATATATATATACATACACATAATAGTGTACATAACGTTATGTTTAAGTATATATACATAATGTATATAACATGTACATAAATAGATGCCTCAATTAACCTCCATTTAGGTGGGGAAAATATTTTGCTACAGAAATGGCTCAAGTAGGTCTAACTTAAGACTATTTCCTTCCGGTAATTATGGAATTAAACAGATTTTGGCCCGGAAAATGATTTTCAACACTTTTCATCGAATATCTGGTTAACATTACACACATGTAGTGGGCCAATATTCGCTCGCGTGTCCTCCCATCTGCTCGTGCCCTAGCAGTAACAGTGGGGGGGGGGCAAGTCTGTGCTGCTGGTAAACAATCGGGATGGCCATTTCAAGCAGAAACACTATCGACCGGGAACTATTCGACCATTGTTCGAAGATCCCGCTCCCGCCAGCTGCACAAACACACAAAAGAGAGCAACGAGAGACCCATTCACGATTTCCACAACTTATCTTCGAAAATCCCTCGCTTATCGACAAAGCCGATGGGAAGCACGTCTCTAGCTATCATCTCTGATACGAAGGTCGTTGTCTGCTCCGCAGGTCTACTTACTTAGTCTGGTGACAAAGCTAGCCATTGATTGTTGATCTGTCGACGGGCCCCCGTCTGCTGCTGGGTGCTTTGCTCTCAAATGACTGTGCATAGTTGTTGTAGACTTGTGATATGCAAGCTTGACCTGGCACAGTTTGCACTGCACCTCATATTCGTTTATTTTTTTGAACGAGCTCCACGCGGAACTTTTTGACGGCTGTGGTGGCCTTTGCATGTTTCGCCTATTTGTGGGGCAGCGTCCAGCCCATCTCCAATATCGCCGAACTGCAAGCTCTTCTTCCTTGGTTTTCAGAGGTGGTTTGCATCCGAAATGTTGCATTACCGCCCTCTACTGGATTGAAAACGCCTAAATTCTCTCCATCGTCTCCTTTCAGGTTTATTGGTGGTTGGTAAACGACGATTCGGCGCATTACCGCCACCAACTGGAATAGAGAGGACGGGAGGGGGGCGGAAAACCCCTCATGTCTTCAAATCAAATCAAATCAATTTTATTTGTATAGCCCGATATCACAAATTACAAATTTTGCCTCAGTGGGCTTAACAGCAACACAACATCATGTCCTTAGACCCTCTCATCGGATAAGGAACAACTCCCTAAAAAACCCTTTAACAGGGAGAAAAAATAGGAAGAAACCTCAGGGAGAGCAACAGAGGAGGGCTCTCTCTCCCAAGACGGACAGCGTGCAATGGATGTTGTGTTCACGCAATTTACATAATACAACATTGAAAGAGAATAACAGAATTATAATGGACATACATTTTATGAAGAACATGACGCACAGGATGCCAAGCAGTGTCCACATGCCAACGGAGCAGTCCTGGACCCAAACCACACGACCAGAATCATCATGTAATAAAAGAAAAACTTAGGCGTCTTCTCAATTAAATTATTTCATTGGTTTCTGAGGGGGGCAAAAAGCCTCTCTCGGTAGCTGCTGCACACCTCCGGAAACCCCCACAACACGCAGAAATGTCTTTTCTGCATCCATGTTACGACCCTTTAGTCTAGGGGACGTACAGAGCCTAACATTATGCAGCGAGAATGTGTGTTTAAACACAAAAACCAAGATGCCGACTAAAATGCCAAAAATATATATCTATAAATAATATGAACGTCACGGCGAACTAAGAGTGGTGCCCAAATAAAGATATCGTTAAAAAAAGTGATTTCCTAAACTAGTGCAATATGATTCTAGACTAATAAATACAGAGGGTGGGCACCCACTCCTATAACAAAGATGGGCTACGTGAAGCAGAGTACACCCATGGGCAGCTGATCTATCCCCTGGCTCCTGCGCGTAAAAACCAAAACGCTACACCGCGTATAGGTCGTAAAACGAAGCTGTACAACAAACAAACACATAACAATGTCCAGCCAAGCTAAAGACAAGACGACATCTCCCGAACAAAGGACAGGAGGGCATTTAAACAGGCGGTCGGATGGCTGATTAGATCTGGAACAGGTGCACCAACGCGATGATGGACTGGAAACACCTGGGCTCAACCAGCGGCTCCACAGGAGGCGGGGCATTACTGGAGAGGGGAAATTACGGCAGGGGGGCAGTAACAATCTACACTTGACCTTTCGCAAAGTCCCGCCCCCCTTAGTTACTGTTGCTATGCCCGTCAAGCATTTCAGAACTATCCAGGAAGTAGCCGGAAAACACCAAAACATGAAGGAAGAAATCAGCGCATTGTGTGGGTAAAAGTAACAGTAATAATACGTTAGCCGTATTAGCTATCAATATTAGCTAGTAGCTAGCTTAGCTTGGAGCACACAGGTATTTTTGTTGATTTTGGATGGATTAAGCTGGCCATGGGGTCTGCTATACTGCCAAATCTATTGGCAACATTGCGCTTCTTGCGTTCTGGGTTTCGGGAAGGGAAAGAAAATTACACCCCCTCCAAACTTTTCAGATATCCAGTATCCGATTTGCAGATCCCATAGGCCCACCGTTTCAGCATTTTGTTTGAAAGCTTGACGGACCATTGTTAAGGTAGGATTGGACAAGCACCGTTCTGGGGCGGTACTTTGAGAAAGGTCAATTATGTTAATTATCTCGGATTTTCTTTATGCGTCAACAGTACACGTAATTACCATTGCCAAAAACTTCATCTGGTCCTTAGAAAAGGAAAACTCTGCATGCTTTTCGACTGACTTGTCCTCCTTAGCTTCTTGTCTTACATCATTCTAGTTGTTTTACTCCATTTTCTTAGCAGCTTCAGCATATGAAAATCTCTTTTCTGCTCTCATCTCATTCGCTTTCTCTTCCTTAATTCTTTTTGGATACTGTGCTGACCCCGTATCATGATTTCCCATGCAGTGCATGCACTTTGCTTGCGCCTTCTCAGCCTTAAAAGTTTGCACGTTGCATTTGTCCTTCCCACATCTTCTGACTCCTTTATATCCTGCAGAAACATATCCATATTCCTGACAGCAGAAACATCTGAGAGGAGCTCTCTGATATGGCCTTGCCCTGTAACTTACATAATCAAGGTTACACTCTTTCTGCAAATTGCCCTTCAAAGGTCAAGACACACAGAATTGCCGTCGTCCTGGGAATCTGGTCATTCTTCTTGCCTTACACACACCTGCAACATCCCGAAATGACTCAGCCCTTACTGACAGTGGTAGGCCACCTAGCCATCCCTTCCATTTTGCTTTTAATCTGAGTGGGAAGCAAGTCACACAGAGACTCCTAAATATTGCCATTCCTCTGACGCTTTAATACACGACCAGTGATAACCTAACCATCCCACTTCTAGTTATCCTAATCGATCATACTTCTCCATGTTTTCCCCCTACAAACTTTCTGATTTCATGTGGGTCCTTGGAAATCCTGTCTTTTCTTGTCACGGCTATCATCCCAATTAAATATGTCTCCTCTGTTCCCAAATGACAGACTAGAATCGCTTGAGCAATTTGATGTATTCCTCCTCCTTTTCTTATTTTCAAACCCTCTCCGCCCCTACGAGAACATCATCCCATGAACTCGGCGTCTCACCTCGATGGGCCTTTTTGAAACGACTCTGCTCGGGTATCTTGTGCTCTAGATTTAATACATGTATTCTCTAAGGGTCCTGGACTATACTTGAACATAAATAAATCTGAATTACTGGCAGTGAAAGACTCTGGTATTCGCTCAGTGTCAAACATTCCTGTCAAAGATACAGTTACATACTTGGGGATCTCTATCAGTAAGGACTGAAAAACTAGAAGTGCTTTAAATGTTGCCCCAATCATAGAAAAAGCCCAAAGGAAATTTAACCAGTGGCTTCTAAGGGATCTGTCTTTGAAAGGTAGAACTTTAATAAAAAAAAAACTTTAAAAAAAGAAGTAGAGAGCCTTTCTAGGCTTACCTATGCTGCCCTCTCATTACATATCAATAATAAAACAAATATTTTGTAACGTGCATGGATAAGAAGACACGCTGGCCGCTGGCTGACAGGTCTGACCCTTTAGTCGAGCGGTTAGCGATGTCTCCTGCTGTGCGGGCGATACGGGTTTGCTTCCCGGTCGCGGCAGTTCCTGTGGTTGCGTTGTCCCCCGAATTCGCTACAATATATTGTAGTGGGAAATGCCTGGGGATGTACTTGGACTGTTGCACTGGGCACGTGCAGCTAGAGGACCAATCACAGGTTAGCTCGCGCTGTCACAGACGCAACTATATTAGACACCGCGGGGGAGACAAAGGCCAGAACTGTTTAGCAACCATATCGTAGACTGTCACCTTAGCGTGGGATAGAGCAGGGAAACCTAGCGTATCCTGGGCTAGACAGCAGATACGGTGGCTAGCAGTGGTAGTGTTAGCAGCAGACTGCCTCGGTACCTGTAGCTAGCTGACTACCCCCGTGAGCTTCCCCAGAGAGACTGAGAGAGACATTCACCCGGTCACGCCGGAGCCAGAGTACGGAGAGAGAGAGAGACACGCACCCCGGAGAGCAGCCATCCATCTCCCGCCCCGCCTAGAGCTCAGCCGCCCTGTTCCATCACCAGCCCTGGTCCCAAGGTGAGCTTGCTAACCCATTAGCACACGGCTAACTAGCTAACTAGCAGGCCAGCCCTAGCATTGGCGCAGCTATCTAGCTAACGGTGGTGAAGCCCGGTTTGTCGCACCTAAAAGTCCCCGCCTCCATCCATAGTTATCCGGGCTATAGAAAAACCGCGACAAGTGGTGTCAGAAGTGGGATAAAAGGTTGGGATTCGCCATAATCTCAACACCGGAGGATCCTGCCCCGGTCACATGGCGGCATAATTCAGCCTGCACACTGTGAGCTAACCCAGCTAGCAACTGAGTGAGTCAGCCGTTTTGTGAAGCACTGTAATTTCTTCAGCAGTCACGTAAATCAGTGGAAAAGTGAAAATGTCACAGGACAAGGGAGATGTAGAAGAACAGTCTGAGTTGAGTCTGGATGGTGCTGGTGTGGGGACCGAAGACCCCGGAGAGCACGCCTGGATGAAGCTCCTCCTGGCGCAGATGGAAACCATGAACCAGGCCCAGGTTCAGATGCAACGCCAGATGGAAAACGTGAAACGCCAGGCCCAGGTTAAGATGCAACGCCAGATAGAGATGCAGATGGAGGCCCTCACAGCGCATATCGATGGACTAGCGGAGGCGGTGGCTAAGCGATTTCGTCCCCCCACACCTCCCATTCAGCGCGCCGATTGGGCCCGTCATCGTTCGGATATCCGGGGTGAGCCTCCCGGTTTGTCGCCCATCGCTCAAGTGGTGAAGCAGGGGGTTTCTCCTGGTGGCCCTCAAAGCGATAGTTGTGTAGGGTCGGCAGGGGCTGTGCTCGGAGAACGAACTAGCAGAACGGTGCAAGACATGGGCCTACTCTCGCAGTTCACCCCGGCCCGGGAGAACCCAGGGGCCAGACAGCGAGATGGCGCTGATCACCTGTTGCCAGCAGCTATGGGCGCAGTGGCTAACTTGAGCGACCGGCGCAATGAGGAGACGCCAGCCAGGCCGAGCAGCAAAGCGGCCCCAGCAGCCCTGCGCTATACAGGAAATGGACCCAGTGAGCCCGCACCACTTACCAGCACTCCGATCGGTCATGGTGGAAAAAATGGAGCGACTGCAGTACCACCCCCCGACGGGATGCAGGGTGGCCAAATGTCCCTGGACAGCAACGGCGGCCGAAACCTGCTGGATGACAGCGTTGGAGGGCAGGCAGGTTCCTCTAGAGGTCAACAGAGCCAGACAGGAGACCTTCAAAGTCGGAGCGGCAACCGAAGCTCACAAGGTCCCGACCGAGGACACGAAAATGACATCAAGCTCCTCGCCACTTTTGATGGTAAGGGCGACTGGGATAGTTTCGTTGGACCATTCGAACGGATGGCGAGAAAGAGGGGCTGGACCGACGAGACCTGTTTGGACGCCTTGTATCTCCGACTGAGGGACAACGCCATGTCTTTTGTCATCGCGCAGCCGGCTCCGATAAAAGATGACTACCACGCGCTCATCACCCAGTTACGCCGCCGCTACGGTAAAGAGCTGCCTGGGGGAACTGCGCGCCGTAAACTCAGCGAGGTTAAGCAGGCCAGAGAGATGACCCTCTATGCGTTTGGCGAGGAAGTGAGGGGACTTGTCACACTGGCATACCCGCGGGTTGGTGTTACACTGCAGGAGGCCTACGCTGCAGAAGCCTTTCTGCGCGGGCTGAAGAACCAAAACATCGCGTATGAAGTCCTGGGGGCAGAACCCAAAACACTAGCTGAAGCAATCAGGAAGGTTGAGGCACGCGAGTATGACTTTGGAGCGACGCTGGGGCGAGAGGTTGAAGGAGGGGGGAGAGTCCGGCGAGTAGCATGGGAAGACGAGCGGCGTCGCGATAGCTCTCCAAGTCCTCCGCCGGTAGGAGACAGCTTGAGCACCCCCGAGCTCAAGACCCTGGCCAGTGGCATCGACAACATTAACAAGGTGAAGTTGCACAGGCACATCAGCCCAGACCACCTACTCCAAGTGTGTTCTCGAGTATGTCCACTGCTGGAGAAAGAGGTTCCTGCCAGCGTGCCTGGTCTCCACAGCATCCTGGGAGCCGGCAGGCAGAACCTCCTGCGTACCAACAAGAGCTGCAAGCATGTTGTGTGGAAGGGCTCAGCGCTGGCTGCTCTGCACTGTGGACGACCCCCAGAGCCTCCTATTATCTATGGGAGTCCACCCAATATCGTGGAGACGAGCAATGGGCATCGGCTCAATGGCTCCTACCGTCTACGCCAGCTACTGCCTACAGCTGTCTACCAGCACATGAAGATGCACAAGAGGATTCTGGGACATCTCTCCTCTGTCTACTGTGTCACCTTCGACCGCACCGGGCGACGCATTTTCACGGGCTCAGATGACTGCCTGGTGAAGATCTGGGGCACAGATGACAGGCGCCATGCTCTGTTGTCTGCTCCAGCACCAGCCATAGGGCCGCAGGAAACACCTGAAGGAGGTCCTCCCGCTGCTGACATGGAGGAGCCGGGGGCGCAGAGAACAGAGGAGTACGAAGGAGTGACAGAGCAGGAGGAGATCGATGAAGACCTTGATCTCCGGCTGGAGGACCTGTTCCACGCAAACGACGATGGAGGACCCAGCACACCAGGCTCCCCGGCTCGGTTCCAGCCGCTCCAACACACTGCTGCCAGCTACTCTTCAGGCGAGTCGACAATCACCCAACGTCGTGGGACAGCAGCCTGTGCTCCGGGCGGGCAGTCCAACGCCCCTGACCCAGAAGGAGACGAAGCCGACGCCGCTGAGTCCCATCTCCCGTACACCACCAGACGGGGCCGGCCAGTCCGGAGGCCCGCCTGGCTCCTAGACTAACTTTGACGGACGTGACTAGTTGACTTGGGGGTTACTAGGCTAGTCACAAGAGTCCAGTATGGATAGCGACCACCCACATTTGTTTGACGCCCTTTGTTCCGGGCCTAGTTCATTTCGCGGGTGTTCTGTCCCGTTTATCGTGTTAGATTAATCAGACTGATCTTTGTAGTCTGTTGTTCATTTATGTTGAAGGGACTCAACAGTGCTGGAGGGGGGCAGTGTAGTGGGAAATGCCTGGGGATGTACTTGGACTGTTGCACTGGGCACGTGCAGCTAGAGGACCAATCACAGGTTAGCTCGCGCTGTCACAGACGCAACTATATTAGACACCGCGGGGGAGACAAAGGCCAGAACTGTTTAGCAACCATATCGTAGACTGTCACCTTAGCGTGGGATAGAGCAGGGAAACCTAGCGTATCCTGGGCTAGACAGCAGATACGGTGGCTAGCAGTGGTAGTGTTAGCAGCAGACTGCCTCGGTACCTGTAGCTAGCTGACTACCCCCGTGAGCTTCCCCAGAGAGACTGAGAGAGACATTCACCCGGTCACGCCGGAGCCAGAGTACGGAGAGAGAGAGAGACACGCACCCCGGAGAGCAGCCATCCATCTCCCGCCCCGCCTAGAGCTCAGCCGCCCTGTTCCATCACCAGCCCTGGTCCCAAGGTGAGCTTGCTAACCCATTAGCACACGGCTAACTAGCTAACTAGCAGGCCAGCCCTAGCATTGGCGCAGCTATCTAGCTAACGGTGGTGAAGCCCGGTTTGTCGCACCTAAAAGTCCCCGCCTCCATCCATAGTTATCCGGGCTATAGAAAAACCGTGACAATATTCTCTGCAATTGGTGGACTAAAATTTCTATTAGAGTGCAATTACAACATTGAAAAGATTCCCTTTCTAACTTCCACAAACAGACGTTACGTGCACAGTGTATGATATACGAGCACAACTTTCCCCACACCGCTATTCTATATAGAATAATAGAGATATACTTTACAAAAACAGATCTCTACTTTTCAAGGAATGGTTCGATAATATAATCTCTTCCCCGAGTCAATTATTCAATAGTAACGCTGTTTTATTTGGTTATCAGTAATTTCTTCAACGTTATGGGTGGCATGGTGGCCCAGTGGTTAGCACTGTTGCCTAACAGCAAGAAGGTCCTGCGTTCGAACCCCAGGACGTCTCAGGTCCTTTCTGTGTGGAGTTTGCATGTTCTCCCCGTGTCTAAGTGGGTTTCCACGGGGTGCTCCGGTTTTCTCCCACCATCAAAAAGACATGCATGTTAGGGTTAATACTCCTGTCTGTGCCCCTGAGCAAGGCAGTGGAAAGAAGAACTGGAGTTGGTCCCCAGGCGCTGCAGCTGCCCACTGCTCCTATACAATAGGATGAGTTAAATGCAGAAAACAAATTTTATTGTGACCTACAATGACAAAATAAAGTGGCTTTCATTTCATTATCAGATACCTGATAATATTTTTTTGGGGGGGGGGGTCCTTATGTTCATGTCCTTGTGTCCTTTGCGTTAAGGCAGAGAGAGCCAGAGCACAAGAATTTCATTGTATATGACAATAGAGTTGTACTTGAACTTAAACTTGAACCTGTAACTCCTAAACAGTTTGCCATAGTCTTCGATGCTATCCCTTCTGGGGTGTCGATGTTATTTAAGGATTTTACACCAGCTTCTGTTCTTGATGCTCCTTCTACTGATGTAGCTGACTCACCAGTGTAGTGTTGTTTCTCTTTCACCTGGAATAGCTTTTTGGAATAGTCGTGTGAAAAACTTATGCTCATTCTTTTGGGTCTATAAGGTTAAAGAAGTTTCATTTAAAATCATTCATCGATGGTACCTGGTTAGGTTTTTCTTTGTTAAGGTCAGAAATGATATTGATTTAAGCTGTGTGTTCTGGGATTCTCATACTGAGACTGTTTTCCATCTATTTTGGAAAGGTATGCATACCTGGAAACTGTTGCTAGATATTTGTAGGTTTATCCTGGATAACATTATTAGCAAGAGTTAAAGGGGTGGAGTACAAGATGGTAGTGAGACCAGCTATGTTGTATGGCTTAAAAATGGTGGCACTGACGAAAAGACAGAAGGCGGAGCTGGAGATGGAAGAGTTGAAGATGCTGAGATTTTCTTTGGGAGTGACAATGAAGGACAGGATTAGGAATGAGTATATTAGAGGGACAAATCAGGTTGGACTATTTGGAGACAAAGCAAGAGAGGCAAGATTGAGATGGCTTGGACATGTGTGGAGGAGAGATGCTGGGTATATTGGGAGAAGGATGCTGAATATGGAGCTGCCAGGCAAGAGGAAAAGAGGAAGGCCAAGATGATGTGGTGAGGGAGGACATGCAGGTGGCTGGTGTGACAGAGGAAGATGCAGAGGACGGAAAGAGATAGAAACGTATGATCCGCTGTGGCGACTCCTAACGGGAGCAGCTGAAAGTAGCAGTAGTCATCATCATCATCATCATCGGCGGTCACTCAGGGTCGCGTATGACCGTCCTCCCTCTGGGTCCCTCTGGATCCTCAGGTAGGTGTAGAGGCTGATCCTGGAGCCGCATAATGGGAGGATGCCTGCGTCTGACAGCTTTTTACATGGAGAGGTGGATGTTCCTGCAGCCACCACCAGCTCACTGTGGGCAATGGCGAGTGGTGACACATTCACAAGTGGCTCTGAGCATGATGTCAGATTCAGGGCAGCAACATAGGCGATGTCTTGCCTATTTGCAGACTCACAACCTTCCCATGTAGTCAGGATGGTCTCTCTTATGAGTTCCTCGTTACATTCAGTGACATAGGTGTCAGTGTCAATCGGGAAGCGAGAAAGAGTATCAGCATCGGTGTCTCTTCCTGGCCTGTATTTGACATCAAATCTGAAATCTGCCAGCTCACCTACCCATCGGTGGCCTACCGCATTCAGTTTTGCAGTACTCATCATATATGTGAAAGGATTATTGTCTGTATATATGGTGAAATGGGGTGCATAGAACAAATAATCCCTGAACTTCTCACATATTACCTTCTTCAGAGCAAGAAACTCGTGTTTCTGTGAGTGTAGGCTGTAATTCTTCTCAGCAGGAGACCGAGTCCTTGAGCCATAGGCAATGACCCTCGATTTTCCATTCTGTCACTGGTACAACACCGCACCGAGTCCCTGGTCAGAGGCGTCAGTGTGAAGCACAAATGGTAGTTCAAAATCTAGATAGGCCATTATCGGTGGGTGTGAAAGAGTGTCAGTCAGCTGTTCAATGATCCTCTGGTGTTCATCAGTCCATTGGACAAGGGTCCTCGAAGGCAACTGAGCTCCCCTGCCCCTTTTAGGTTTCCCATGTGTTACTGCAGAGCTTACTTTCATTCTCAACAACCCGTAAAGGGGTTTTGCAATGCTGGAGACGTTTTGAGTGTATATTCTAATGTAGCTTAGGAACCCAAGCAAATTACACACTTCACCAACTGTGCTAGGCCTTGTTTCTTTCAGTGATATGATGGCATTGATGTCTTTTGGGTCAATCCTGACACCATCAGCTGAGACCATCCTCCCCACATACCTGATCACTCGCCGGAACAGCTTGGCAATTTGTTGGTCAAAGCCTGACACCATGGGATTTCAAGGCTCTCAGGAAACAACGTACTCCCTCTTGGAGTAGCAGAGGATTTCATCTAGGTAAGGTATGCAGCAGTTGTTGTGCAAGGAGTCCAACATCTCCTCCATGCTGTGCTGAAAAGCAGCGGGGGTGTTGGAAATCACGAATGGTATCCTCACCCACTCATGCAGAAGGAGTGATTAACACTATCATGTGTCTGGATACTTCAGTTATGTAGCCCTGGTCATAGGCCTTGCCTTGGTCTAGGATGCTGAACCATGTGTGGCCTCCTAGGGTGTCTATGAGGTCCTGGGTGAGAGGCAGTGGGTGGCAGTCTGGGACTATCTTCTGATTCAGAAGTCTCTAATCAATACATAACCTTAGGGACCAATCCTTTTTCCTGACACAGACTACAGGTGCTGCATATGGTGACTTAGACTTAACTATCTTTAGCAAGCAGGTCTTGGATATATTATTTAACCTCTTTGTAAAGGGGCTTGGACACCGTGGCATATGTACGCTAAATTGGGATGTTATTTTATAGATTAATTGCCATTTTTAGGCTCGGGATACATCCCATGTCCCTGTCATCTTGAGTGAAGACCCCTGACTCCTAATACAGCATATTTCACCTCCCTCTGTTGCTCATCACTTAGGTGGCTGACATCCGCAGGTGGGTGCTACAGAGTATCAGTGTGTTGGCTATTGTTAGAGCTCAGTAGTGGTGAAGAGTTGGCTGTGTTGGCCTGAGCTTGGTTGGCCATGCTGCTCAGATGGTCTGTCTCTATCGATGGTTTCAATGGTGCCTAAGACAGTTGAGCTGGGCAGGGTCACAGTGTTTTTAGAATGGTTTGACACAACCATCTTTATGGAGGGTCTGTCTGACTGTTGGCTCTCCATTAATCCTCCTCCAATGCTCAGCGGTGCCAGTGGTGTAGTTTCTAGGTTAAGCTCAAACAACACAAATGAGTTGGAGTCATTAATATCTACTGGTGTCCTACACTTAATATAAGCTACCTGACCAGGATAAATAGTGATTTCTTCCTTGTCTACCTTTAATGTGGCATTTTGTTCTACTTGTTGCTGCTCAGCCTGTGTGAAACTCATTATAGCGTCTGTCATAGCACTGTCAATCTCCCAAGCACTGGTAAGTAGGCTGACAAGGATGGACATGATTTTAGATTTGCTTTCATTACTCTTAATGAGTTTCTGGATAAAATTAAAACCAACTAATGGTCTCTCTAATTTTAGTCGACTCACCAGGAAGGGTACTTGAATGATTAAGTCTGGCTCTTCATTACCTTGTAGGTTTACTATCACTCCTATCCATCCATCATATGATGTTTCATCTCCTGTGACAGCAGTCAAAATAAGGTCTTTCTCCAAGAGTTTGCTGAGGGGGCGAATATCTTGTCCAGGTAAGTATTTGTCTTTCTAGGCACGGTCAGTGATGCTAACATTGACTCCAGTATCTAATAGGGTGGTTAGAGCATAGCCGTTCATGTTACATTTCAGTAGAGACTTCCAACCAGTTAGTGGAACTATCTTCTCGGGTGGGTGGAATTTGCTATTTGTCTCTGTGTTGATAGCTGTGTCTTCCCCACCTAGTCTTGATGCTGCAACATTTTGGGGTTGGAGCTCATCCTTTGAGTCGGTCAAGGGTTGTCCCATTGCCCTGACTGGCACCCATTCCCTTTTTCCCCACAGGAAAAGAGTGGTTACAGTTTGGTTGGGCCTGGGCTATGGATTTTGGGCATCCATATGGCCTCTTCTCCAGTGTATTGGCCAGCTGATCTGCTGATATTTTTGCCAGAGCCTGTCAATTTTGATTTATAAATTTTGGATTAACAGAAAAGTGAAGGTGCAGATGAGTCAATGTCTATGGTTAAAAGTCACTTGGAGTAGACATGTGGACTCCTACCTCCAGATTTACACTGCACCCAAACACCCAAGCACCCAAACAAAGGGTGATCTTTGGTGCTGAAGTGGGTCCCTGCCAGTCTGTGTGGAGTTTGCGTGTTCTCCCTGTGTTTGCATTGGTTCCTGCAGCAGCTCCCAGCCCCCTGGATTAAGTGGGGTTGGATGGATTGATTCCACGAATTCAGATTCTTGAAGTGAAGTGACTTCCTGATAGAATCTTCCCTGCCAAAACTATAGCATTGTTATGGGCACTGTAGTGGATGAAGGAAATAAAACCAAATAAGGTGATATGTTTCGATGCAGTTCCGGTTTTAATGACCTTGAGGGAACAGAGCCAGGCCAGAGTTATTTATGGGAAATCAGAGATTAGTGGGGGACAGAGAACAAAGAAGAAAGGCAGATTTTAATATTCCATCCAGCCATCAGAAGGGAAAAGAATGCGCTTTGGAGGCGATAGAAGGAAACTGGTTAAGTTTATATGGTTGAGGTTGGGACATTGTGGGTTAGGGAGTGCCTTGGTTTTGGTTGAGAAACATTTAAATGAAAAGTGAGAGTGTGGGATGTGGAAATAGAAACAATGCTACATGTGTCTCAACGAAGGTTGACTGAAGACGTCACTTAGTTAAGTGATGAAACGTATCTCAATAAACATTGTATCCAGATGAACTGATTCAAGCTTCTTTGATTTTCTTACCTGGATTATTGAGCATGCATCAAGACAATGCTACATGTGTTGCTTCCATCTGAAATAGAGAAAAGAAAATGGACTCCTGTTTACTGATTTTAGCAGAGGGTAATAGTGTGCTCTCAAAAACATTAGTAGCTTCGAGTGATTGGAAGTATTTGACTTTCCCCCACGCTGCAGGCCTCGAATAGTCGAATTAAATAGCGCTGTGAGTCACATTCCGAACGATAGAGGGCAGCAGTACGTCATCGCTGCGCCTGGTCTGCCTGGTTCACAGAAGAAGAAAAAAAAGATTACGCTTTGACCAAGTGTCCTCTGAGCTAATCTTTAGAGACGCGTTGAGCTACCAACACTGTAGTGTTGAACGGGAAGACTCCTAAGTTTAGAAATGGCTGGAACAATTGCACGGAAAACAATTGACTATGTGAAAAGCAAAGACTTCAGGGACTATTTGATGAGGTAAGGCGTTTACATTTCAGGCGACATTTTTTGGGCATTAGCAGACGATGCTAGCGCAGAACGCCGCTCAGAGGCATGACAGTACATACAGTCGTCGTTAGCTGTTAACTTTTCACAAGCTTATCCATGTAATTCAGATAACCTCATAAATGCATAATTTTACAAATGTCGATTCGACAACAATTCCCTTTTAAGTTGTTGGGTCTAGTTGCGATGTTCTGCACGGTGCATTATGAAGGTCGTTTGTGGCTGCTGAGTGACGTTTGCGTCCTTGCCGGCGAGGTTGACTGTAAACACCGCTATCTGGTAGATAGCTTGATGTGTGAGGACCATGTTTGTAGTTTTTAGTTGTTAGAAGAGAGCTTGAAATAACTGAGAATAAACCAGACCAACCAAGGGAGGCATACGACATCCTAGACTCAAAGCACACGGTTGATTGCCAGCAAGACCCAAACAAGTGTAACTAGTTCAGTTTGGCCTTGCACCTAAAAGTACACAAAAGCGCTGCAGAGATGATGTGGCCCTATAAAGTGCACTACGTGATTGTTTTGTGAACTTATGATTTTTTTTTAATCAACTCAAACTATAGTGGTATTCATTTTAGCTGAGTGTGACCCGTTTTGATAGCTTGGCACTCTCACCTATATCGCAATGTCTTATTTATTTCTCTCTCTCTCCCCCTCCTTCTCTCCCCCACCCTCACCCTTGCTCTCGTTTTTTTTTGCCTTTTTGGAAAAAAAACACTGAACAGCACAGTAAGTACTCCAACTTATCTGACCCCTAGCTCCTCCTCCACATGTCTGTCTGCCTTTGTCTGTGTGTTTTAAAGTGGAAGGGTTACTGGTTAGTTGCGCGCGTGTGTGTGTGTGTGTGTGTGTGTGTGTGTGTGTGTGTGTGTGTGTACACACTTTGTAGTTCCTATGGTTTTCTCCAGTTTTTGATTCGATTGTTTTACATTTCTATCCAAGGTTATTTGATATGGGATTCACAAATAAAGACTATATACTATTTGCACTTATTGATAGTCACTCTGAACACTCTTAACAAGTGTATTTGCAGAATGCTTAAGTGTGTGTGTGTGCATGTCAACAGCATTTTTGGGGTCCAGTAGCAAACTGGGGTCTTCCTGTGGCAGCCATCTCAGATATGAAGAAGAGTCCTGAGATTATCAGTGGCAGAATGACTTTTGGTGAGATATGCATCTAAATAAACACCCAAAAAGGCACATTTACTGCTCCACTTGCATATAGAACATACAAAACAACACTCTGTCCAGTTCATGTTTGATTTACTTTCAGTTGTTCATGTAACCTGTAGTTATCAGATTCTAGAATGCTATGTATCAATCTGAATAAGACTAGTTAAATGGTTTGAATGTCAATGTCCATATAGACTGCACAGATTTCTCCAATGTTGATTGCTGAAGTCATCCAGAACTTCAGATTTTCCTACAGACCATAAGCAAAAGTAGAATTGCACATTTTGATGTCAAATCTTCCCAACTCTTGTCCTGGAGAACTATGAAATACTACTTTTGTTAGTTTTGGGGTGTGTCTTTATTTCGCCATGTAGTCAATTAGGTTCTTCGTTAGTGCCAGGCTAGAAAATTCCTAAATGGATTGGTAAATACCTGGCAGAATGAAAAACCCAACAGTACACAGTGTCTTTAGCCCCATAGTTTGGGTTTACTGCTTTAAATAAGATTTTATGGTTTGGAACTTATGACGTTGAGTCAAACATTAGTCCAAAGGTTAACCTCCCTTTTTTGTCTCTGGTGGGGTTGCACATAGTATATCAGAATCTTGCTTTTTTCTGTTTTTCAGTCTGGGGAGAGGGTTGTTTATCACTCACAAATGGTATTTGTGTTGTAGAAGACAAGAAAAACATCACGTAATGGAGTTTTAAAAATGAGCATTATTCTCATTTTGATCAGTGGTGTGAACATTGTAAAAAGAAATTCCTAATATTAACAACATTGCCTCTTACTCTGATTGGCTGTATGTTTGGTAGTTAGGGGAGCCGGGGGACTAGTGTTACATCAAGAGTTTGCACCTAGACCTTTTCCTAGTTTCACCTGTTGGGGTTTAAAAGTACTTTAGGCCTATATTTGGATGCTTATATCATTTGGCAACTGTAATTGCTGTATATTTGCATAAATCTGGACAACAACTGTTTATATCACATCACCAGTAAGGGTAAGCACTGCTTTAAAAATGCACTTCTATTAATATTTTGTTTTATATTTCCTCTCTCTTAGCTCTGACTTGCTATTCACTGCTCTTCATGCGGTTCGCCTACAAGGTGCAGCCGCGCAATTGGCTGCTGTTTGCTTGCCATCTCACCAATGAAACGGCACAGCTTATCCAGGGTAGCAGGCTCATCAAATACAAGTAAGCCATTATGTCTCTTATTGTCTTCTACATGGCCATTTTGGACTGCACTTAGTTTTCAGCCAGCTGTCCAGATACAAAACCCAGCCGTACCCAAAATAAATGTTATTGATGTCATCCAAAGTCAGTAAGCTAACATGCACACTGTTTACCCTGTCCTAATTCAGATGACGCTCGTTACTCTAAGGCATGTTTACCTTTGTCCCTTGCCTTGTAATAAATATAAGAAAAATATAAAACAAATAACTGCCATAAAAAATATGTTGATTTTTGAACAAACATTAAGGAAAGAAGGGAATGTTACATCATCTCGCTGTCGATTTATTGTTTCAGCATGGAGAAAAAGACGCAATCCTAGTGGCAGAATGAAGCTGATGTGAAGTGTTATCTTCAGGAACCAGTGGCAGAGCGCGGCCCTGTGGCCAGAACATCTACATTTACTGGACATCAAAACTAGTGCACCTAAATATCGTCTGTGATAAACAAATTACTGTAGTTGCACTTAAACGTCATCCCGATAACATAGGGTTTAAATAAGTTTTATTCACTTTTTACTGCAAAGACAGCCAACCCGAAACAACAAACCCAAAAACGACACAGCTTCTATGATTTTAACCTTTTTCTAAGATTTTTATAACGTGCGCTGTCACATATTAAATGTAATGAGGGAGAATGCGCACCTTCACCAAACTTGCCTGTTGCACATTAGCTCCATTGAATGTTGCACATTTGCAACAAGAGTCAAGGCATAAAAGCTTTGACTTATCTCCACTCAATCATATACATTTTAACTTTTTTTTTTTTTTTGGGTGTGCCCTAGTGCAAGGCGTTAGGCTGTATGATAAAATGGGAGAGAAAAAATGTTGATTTCAAACTAATGTCAGTTGATGGTGATGGAATTGTATTTAATAATTATTCGGTGCTAATGTAAAAGCTTTTAAATTCTGTTATATATTTTATGTATTGAAGCTTCCCTGGTTGTAAGGTGAGGTATAAGAGCTAGAGCTGTCTAGGTTGTGTGACTGGTGTAATATTAACTGGACAAGGCAGGCTGCTTCTGTTACTGCTGTCCAGTTGTGTATTGTGAGCTACTGTCATGACATTCACGTTAATTTATTCCCTTTAATGTGTCATATCCACATTAATTTGTTCCCCCGATTGGTGATCTCATTACAGGTGGTTTCTGGATTTATTGAAATAAATTGACAGTGTAGAACCTAAACATGGTTTATCATCTCTTAACGTGTGAGTAAAGGGACATAAGGCTTGTTTGCACCACGATCATAGCTATGAACCTGGTAATTCTTTGCCGTCTGACCTTAAACCTGATTTTAGACATGATGACATCATGTAAAACACCGTAACATGAATATCAACCCGTGTCATGGTGCCAGATGTTGTGGCAACATTATGCCCCTTAGAAAAGCAGATGATGGAACATAAAAAGCAAAAAATGAAATTTGTTCATCAGATTGAAAGATATATAGGACACAAGGAGCTTACAGTAAACGTCTCCTCCCCTGCTGGCCAAGTCGGTATCTTTTTTTTTTTTAACACGTAACATTGTGACATTCCCATTATATTCCCAAGTTTAATCAAAATTCAATCAATGGCTATAAAGAAATTGTGTACATTGACGAGGGAACCAACGGTGCAGAACCTTCTCAAACAAAAGTGTAATTTTGAAAATGCTGAAACAAGAGAGATTCATTTTCCACGTTTAGTCCAAATCTGATCTGTAATGTATTGCATATTGATTTGTGACCCATAGCAAATAAATTTTGCCTCCCCTCAGTAAAAGTTTGAATAAACGTTTCCAAATGAGAAACCAAGTTTCATCACCGTGCATCGATGTCTTGTCATTTGAAAAGGACGGACAAATATTCAAAGACAGACAGACTGTCCTGCAGTATTTCTACTACAGAGCTCCATAGACCTTAATCTGAGTTGTGAGAGTATCATGTTTCAAAATTGTATTTATTTTTCACATTTATCCCCCAAGTATGTAATGTCAGTGTTAGAAATTCTCACAAGTACAGTACTGGTCAAAAGCTTGGACACATTGACTCATCGTAGGGTTTTTCTTTATTTTTTTACTAAATTTCACTTAAGTACTACATGAAACAACTTGGGGTGGGGGGCATTTCAAAATATATATTTCTAAATTGTTTTGTAAAGAAATTCAGAAATAGGCAACGACTTCTAGATTTTGAAAAACATACATTCAGTGAGGTGTGTGTACCATATATACAGAAAGCTGTGATGGGGATGATAACTTTAAATATGGAGTCTGCTGTTGATGGGTTTCAAGCCTTCATTTGATGTAATCTTAACATGTTCAAATATTGCTGGGTCCGTGCAATGCCAGTGGCATTGTCCAAATGCTGCATATATGGAGATCAGAGGTGTTTTTGTTTTTTTCCCAGAAAGGCTGCAGACTTATTTCATAACATGGCTCTGTACTGCAGAGTCTGAGGGGAAAAGTGAGGGGAGTTCTCCTCAGAAAAGCACATGCACTCAGTTCAAGTGTTCTCACAGGGCTTTTGACAGAGATTATAATGGTCATAATAAAACAACAAGAAGCAGAACCCAGCTTACCAGCCCAATAATACCAAAATGCATTTGTAGGTGACCTGGCTGAAATGAATGAACGACAAGCCTCGGGATTCATTGTAATAACAAACTAGTACAAACAAACCACCCAACAAATTTAACCTTCAGCATCACATCGTCTATTGAGCTGGGGGCAGAAGTCCAGCATTCAGGCCCAGATCACTTTCAACTCAGAACATTTAAAGTTTCAAATATTCAGAAGTTTATTTTTCTCACGTACTTCATGTACAAGTACAATAAGCAGTGATTTGGATTTTTTTTAAATCCACCCATCCATTATCCAAACCGCGTATCCTACTCTCAGGGTTGCGGGGATGTTCATTATTATTATTACTTTGCAAACTCCAAAACTGCAAAAAGAGAAATGGAACAACAACAATACTAAAATGAGAATAAAATAAAAAATACGTACAATTTAAAAAAAGTTTAAAAAAAAAGAATCCTGGAGTATACATAAAATAAATGCATATTTACAACGTGCAGCTGCTGTATACTAGTACAAAGCTAACATTCAAAGCTAAAATTAGTTACCTTGACGTCCTCCATACTGGTGGCGCTGCAAAAAAAAAACCAAAACACAATAACCCCTGGCTGCCTGCAGCACGTGGAATGGGGCGTTGTCAGATGTAGGCGGGGCTGGACATCCGATGGGCGGTAGTACGGATAGCCTAATGAGACAAACATTGCCATCTGCTGGATAACTGCAAGAAGTACAAATACAAACAACTACAAACTCCACTAATCAAATGCATGAATATCTTTTAAATATATCTTTTATACCCCATGTGCAACGTGGTACTACTATCCACATACAGTATATACCGTCCAAAAAATGTAGCTAGAAAATAGATATTGTCCCCAACTCACATGCATATTTTTTCTATTCAGAATATTCTAGTATATTTAAGTTCATTATTCAATTGTGTTTATTTTAATAATGTATTGTTATTTATTATTTAGTCGTTACTTTACATACGCATCTAGTCCATATATTTTAGAAGCTGCACTGCACTGCATTTCATTGTTCTGTTCTTGGGCAAGGGCAATAAAGTTGAATCTAATCTAAAAATGTATTAAATAAATAACATTCTTCACTCTTGTGTTAAAATTCAGTTTCATAATAGTTTATTAAACATGCTCTACTGAGCCAGAGTGCAGAAACAAGAAGGCAAAATAGAATAACAGAAAAAGCAAAAAGCAGTTAATATAGTGCAAATGGCAAGTGCATAATTGAAAAAAATATACAGCAGTGAAAGGTTTTGCTAATGCAATATTTTCCTTCATTTCCATCTTTCTGACTAAATTCAACCCCTCAGTTCAGCTGCACTCCTCAAAAGAGGCACTAATTTTCAGGTTTTCTTTTTCTACACGTTCCTCCAAAAATACAGAAATAACTTGTGAATTGCTACTATGCTGTACTTCACCTGAAGGAATATTTCGCTGTTTTTATAGTGCTGCTACTGATTTGCAACAAGACACTTTGTGTAATTATGACACACAAACTTTGCTCATGCAGCACTATCAAAATTTAGACTTGTCACTGGTACAAAATAAAATTTCCCAGCCATTTTATACCAGTCAAACAGCTGCAGAGGAACAGAAGGAAGTGCTGAAAATCTCAGGTAAGGTACAACAGATTGCATATCACATACATACCCCATCCTCCTCTTCAGAGCTGAGAAGAACCCTTTCTTCTGAGGCCTTCCTCTCTATCAATGAGTCCTCATTCTGGAAAGACACCAGAGAAAAGGAATTACTACTACTGCATGGTAAAGCTATTGTACTTGCATCATGCCACATGTAAGAGGGAGAGGCAACAAAATGTATGACTGTGGAGCACAGCCTTGGAGATTTTAAGTATTTTGGGAAATTGCATTTTACATACCCATCCTAAGTCGCTGCAGCGTGCCATTTCCCCCACGACTTTACTTCTTTTGGATGGGTCATCTTGCAGTGGGATTGTCGTACGCCGAAGCTGCCAAGAGAATGGAGAGAAATGACGAGATGGCGGAAGCACAAAAAGAACCGGAGCAGAAAAGGAATGGAGCTGACCAGAATATCTGCATGGACAAGAAAAGATGTTTGGCATTCATCGCCATGGTCATACATTTAGGTCAGAGAGAACCAAGATGTTGTTGGACGCTTGCGGGAGATAACTGAACGTTGTGGACACATCTGGAGAAGATCCAGATGCTACACTGCGGGAAGGATTTACATCAGCTCAGACTGGGTCTGGGGTCTGGGGTCTGGGGATTGTCTCGAATGGGATCGCTTTGGGTGTACAATTGGTACTGTGAGGTTCGTACATTTCGGTAGGTGGCGGTAATGCGACACCTCGGATGCCAACCGCCGATCGAGAAGCAACGAGAAGAAGAGGCACAACAAGAAACAGCCGTCCACTCCGTGAACATGGCGTCCCTACACAGCTTGGCCTGGGGAGCCCTCTGCGACAAGTTCACCACCGCCCAGAACCTCTCCGAGATCGAGTCTCGTAAAGACCCCGCCAACGACCCGTTCCGCTCCAAGTACAAGGCCAGGGAGCTGCTGAGGGAGATTTACAGCTCGCTGAAAAACGTCGAGGCCAGCGACGGAGAAAACGAGAGCGGCGACGAGAGGGGCGACCAGCAGCCGACGGAGCAGCCGTTAGATGGGGAGAAGGAGGGCGTGTTCAGCCGCGGGTTCACCGGGGACTCGCCGGCCGGGTTGCGGGCTGCCCGACTGGGGGCGGTGGAGTATTATCTGGGGGTGAACCACGCCGAGACGGAGGAGCTGTCAGCCGGCCAGGAGCACTTCATGAACTGCCTGAAACTGCTGGAGAAATGCAGCGTCTCACCGGAGAACGTGTCGCTCTTCATCCATGTCAGGGTAACGATGCTCAAGCTGTGTGTTTGTCAGTCTCGCTTGTTTTCTTTTCTTTTTTTTAAATATTTAAATAGATTCGTGAGTTGATTATGAGAAACACGATGTGGATGTAAGCGACAACTAGCGTTGTGGTTATTTCACGACCATATTGACTTGATAGTTGCACAGTAATGACTGGTGCGCCAGCAGATGGTAGGCGGTCGATGGCGTGGTTAATAAAGCTGTTGTAACCCATCAATCAATCAGTCAATCAATCAACCCATTTAACAGTGGCGGTTACGTCTCAAAAACTCAACCAGGGTTAAATACCTTTCGTAAACTTCGAAACTAATCGTGACCTAAATCATACACTTTTTTTGGTGAAATGTGAGAGAAACGTTGCCCATAGTTGCCTTTGTTCAATACAAATCCTGCTCGTCCTCGGTGCACCAGAAGTCTGCCACGAAGCCGCAGGTAAGGCTGGCTGGCTGGCTGGCTGGCATTCATTTTCGTTTCTCGTCTTTCAATGGCATCGTGTCTGGATGCGCAGATTTGTTGTCTTAATTGATAAGAGCGAGAATTTTTTTTAACTTAACATTTATCACAATATGAGGTCTCACAAATAAGGAGTATCATTTGGAAAACTGGTTTTGGTTTGATAGTGTAATGTGCACGGAGAAGATACACGCTGGCCGCTGGCTCGCGGGTCCGACCCTTTAGTCTAGCGGTTAGCGATGTCTCCTGCGGTGCGGGCGATACGGGTTCGCTTCCCGGCCGCGGCAGTTCCTGTGGTTGCGTTGTCCCCCAAATTCGCTACAATATTAATACTTTGGATTACTAAACAGGTCAGGTGCTTGAGAATGTGCCATATATATGACATCAACAATTAAAGGTGAGGAGGCCTTACTTAGTCAAGTATTTAAGGTTTCCAAGCAGGCTGTTTTTATTTGCATCACCCTTTTTTCACATACACATTCACACAATGAACCAGACTGTACCAGCTGTACCATAACTCAGCTGGGGTAGTTAGATTATATAAGTGCCTTGGTTAAAATCGCTTGTGATAGTTGTTTAGGAAAGAGAATGTGGTCGTGGTCATTATTAATGTTCAGGTTCAGAATTTACATATTGGTCCCTGGAAAAAAAAAGTGGCTAAATGTTTTAGATACAGTCCCACCATTAACTTCACTAAATGCTCTGGAAATAATACATACATAAGCATTGCAAATCCCAAATTGTAGCTGCTCCATCCCATCTTGATTGAGAGGAATACGAATGAAAACAAGGGTACTAACTATAATATACCCCGATCAGCCAAAACATTGAAACAGCTTTGACCCCTTGAGGCATGGACCCCAGAAGACCTCTGAAGGTGTCCTCTGGTATCTGGCACCAAGACGTTAGTAGCAGATCCTTTAAGTCCTGTGAGTTGCGAGGTGGGGCCTCTGTGGTTCGGACTTGTTTTTCCAGCACATCCCACAGATGTTGATCGGATTGAGGTCTGGGGAATTTGGAGGCCAAGGCAAAATCTTTAACTCTTTGTCATGTTCCTCAAACCATTACTGAACCATTTTTGCAGTGTGGAAGGGCGCATTATGCTGAGAGGCCACTGCCATCAGGGAATACCGTTGCCATGAAGCGCGGTGTACTTGGTCTGCAACAATGTTTAGGTTGGTGGTACTTGTCAAAATAACATCCACATGAATGCCAGGACCCAAAGTTTCCCAACAGAACATTGCACAGAGCATCACACTTGTTGCCAGCTTGCCTACTTCCCACAGTGCATCCTGGTGCCATCTCTTCCCCACAGTGCATCCTGGTGCCATCTCTTCCCCAGGTAAACGACACACACCAGCTGTCCACATGATGTAAAAGAAAATGTGATTCATCAGACCAGGCCACCTTTTTCCATTGCTCCAGTGGTCCAGTTCTGACACTCACGTACCCATTGTAGGTGTTTTCGGTGGTGGACAGGGATCATCATGAGCACTCTGACCGGTCTGCGGCTACACAGCCCTATACGCAGCAAGCTATGATGCATTGTGTGTTCGTTCTGACATCTGTCTGTCATAGCCAACATTAACTTTTTCAACAATTTGAGCTATGGGATCGGACCAGATGGGCTAGCCTTCGCTCTCCATGTGCATAGTGGTATTAATGTTTTTGCTGATCGGTGTATATGGAATGGACATTTATGTATATTGAATGAACATTGATATAGAATGAACATTTATACTATATATTGCATGAAAATTGATATATATGGAATGACCATTGATATATATATATATGTATATAATTTGCAGCAGGTTAGGGTGATGAAGGATAGAGATAGAAATGTGTTGACAAGCGAGGAGAATGTGTTGAGAAGGTGGAATGAGTTATTTGAGGGACTAATTAATTAAGAAAATGAGAGGGAGAGAAGGTTGGATGATGTGGGGATAGTGAATCAGAAAGTGCAGTGGATTAGCAAGGGGGAGGTGAGGGCAGCTGTGAAGAGGATTAAGAGTGGAAAGGCAGTTGATCCTGATGATATACCTGTGGAGGCATGTAGGTTTTTAGGAGAGATGGCAGTAGAGTTTTTAAACTAGTTTGTTTAACACAATCTTGGAAAGTGATAGGATGCCCGAGGAGTGGAGAAGAAGAATACTGGTACCGATTTTCAAGAATAAAGGTGATGTGCAGAGGTGTAGGAACTACAGAGGTATAAACTTAATCAGCCACAGCATGAAGATATGGGAAAGAGTAATGGAAGCTAGGGTAAGAGGAAAGGTGATAATAAGCAACTAGCAGTGTGGTTTCATGCCATTAAAGAGCACTACATGTGCGATGTTTGCTTTGAAAATGTTGGAGAAGTATAGAGAAGGTCAGAAGGAGTTACATTGTGTCTTTGTGGATTTAGAGAAAGCATATGACAGGGTACCAAGAGAGGAGGTGTGGTATATTATGAGGAAGTTCAGAATGGCTGAGAAGTATGTAGGAGTGGTGCAGGATATGTACAAGGGCAGTGTGACAGTGGTGAGGTGTGCGGTTGGAATGATAGATGGGTTCAAGGAAGAGGTGGGTTTGCATCAAGGATCGGCTCTGAGTCCTTTCTTGTTTGCCATGTTGGACAGGTTGACTGACTAGATAAGGCAGGCATAACTATGATGTTCACAGATGACATTTGCGATCTGTAGTGAGTGTAGGGAGCAGGTTGAGGAGAGCCTGGAGAGGTGGAGGTATGCGCTGGAAAGAAGAGGAATGAAAGTCAGTAGGAGCAAGACGGACTACCTATGCGTGAACGAGAGGGAGGACAGTGGAATGGTGAGGAGTAGAGGTGACGAAGGTGGTTGAGTTTAAATACTTGGGGTCAACTGTTCAAAGTAACGATGAGTGTGGAAGAGAGGTGAAGAAGAGAGTGCAGGCAGGGTGGAGTGGGTGAAGAAGAGTGTCAGGAGTGATTTGTGACAGAAAGGTACCAGCAAAAGTTAAAGAGAAGGACTGCAAGATGATAGTGAGACCAGCTATGTTGTATGGTTTGGAGGCGGTCGCATTGACGAAAAGACAGGAGACAGAGCTGGAGGTGGCAGAGTTGAAGATGCTAAGATTTTCATTGGGAGTGACGAAGAAGGACAGGATTTAGGAACAAGAATATTAGCGGGACAGCTCATTGTGGACAGTTTGGCGACAAAGCAAGAGAGGCAAGATTGAAATGGTTTGGACATGTGCGGAGGAGAGATGGTGGGTATATTGGGAGAAGGATGCTGAATATGGAGCTGCCAGGGAAGAGGAAAAGAAGAAGGCCAAAGAGGAGGTTTATGGATGTGCTGATGGAGGACATGCAGGTGGCTGGTGTGACAGAGAAAGATGCAGAGGACAGGAAGAGATGGAAACGGCTATAATATATAAAATATGAACATTGATTCAATTCAGTTTAATGTCATTAAAAACAATGTGCAGGCAAATGGTAAAAATGAAATGAGGGCTGTAGCTTCACCAAACAGTGCAAGACAGACAGACAAACACAGTATAAGATATACACACATGAAGACCAAAAGCTAAAAATAAGTTAAAAAAGAGCAAGAGTACAAAATATTTAAAAATATCTACAGACATTCAGTGGGTAGCCAGGTTCAGGTGGGCAACAGCTTGTGCGAAGAAGCTGTTTTTGAGCTTGGTAGTGCGGGCTCTGAGGCTCCTGTAGCGCCTCCCAGAGCACGCGGGGGGGGGGGGGGGGAGAACAGCCCATGGTTGGGGTGGGTGGGATCTCTGCTGATGCTGAGACCCCTTCGAATGCAGCGTTAGTGATAAATGTCTTTTATGGCTGGGAGCTGGGTACCGGTGATATGCTGGGCCGCCTTGATGACCCGCTGCAGAGCTTTCTGGTCTACTGAGGTGCAGTTGCCATACCACACTGAGATGCAGCTGGTCAGGATGCTCTCAGTGGTGCAGTGGTAGAAGTTGGTGAGAATTTTGGGGGATAGACGGGCACTCCTCAGGAAATGCAGGTGTCGTTGGGCCTTTTTCACAAGGACCTGGGTGTTTAATGTCCAGGAAAGTTCCTCGCTGATGTGGACTCCCAAGGAATTTAAAGCTTGAAACACGCTCCACTTCCACCCCATTGATGTGTATGGGGGAGTGGCTGCAGCTTCTAGACCTACTGAAGTCCACAATCAGCTCCTTCGTATATATTTGGAATGAACATTTGATAGATAATGATCTTTGATATAGGTATATGATGAATGATTTATATTTATACAGTGAATGCATAAAAATATATTGAAAAATTTATTTAAATATACTCAGTGTTATATTGATATCGAATGAAAAAAGTGATATATGTTTATTAGATAGAGCTAGCTTGTCCACAGCCCAGGCTAGCTTGCTTGTCTATACTTACTACATCTTTGAGCAAGACATTTAGCTATTCTCTTAAAGACTGAGTAAGACCTCTAGCTACTGTTTGAGATTTTCTTGTTTCCGCTCATGGATTAGCTGTTTGTGTTGTCAATCAGAACCAGTTGGGCATCCTTTGGGCAGGACGAGACGAGACCGAGATGGCTCAAGGCTTCCTGGAAACAGCAGAGTCCATCTACTTACGATACATGAAGGAGGTAAGGTTTGTTTTTGCTGAATGACTGGATTGCTAGTTGCTGATCAAATTACTGACTGACAAATTAAAATTTCGAAAAAGCTGGTGATGCGAAGAGCGTCCTCCACCTCAGTGAGTTTGCTGTCAGATTTATCCGGGTATACTGACTGGTCTAATGTAACCATTGTGATATGCCATATTTGAAACATCAGCTGACAGAAGTTACCTGACCACAGCGCAGGAGCAATATTGCCAAGCTGTGCCAACCAATAAAAGCTTTAAGTCCCCAATTCTCTTTGTCAGAATCGTATGGTTGTATTTTTCAGGAGGGTAGTCCACCCACTGACATGACAGAGTACTTCAGTACTGAGGAGAACCTGCTTACACATCAGGAGAGGACCAAGAGGTAACTTACACACACTAATATGTGCACACATACAAAAATAAACTTAATACCAGACAATAGGGCTATCCGGAATACATTTTTTTCAAGCTTGGATACTCAGCACATTTTCCAATGCAGCATAAGAGCCGTGTTTCATGGTAACAATTGATGGCCCCTACTGGCAAAAAAGAGGAAAATACAGTTCATGGATTGCTACCAACATTATGGAGCCAGCAATTAGAAGGGGACGAGTTTTTAAGAGACCTTTATAGAGACATTGCTACATTCATCGCTAGATTTTCCTCATGAAATGTTTTTATATGTTCTTCTAGAAGACACAAGTTTTCTACTGGAGTGAATGGAACTGAGCAGCTTTAAGTGGTTGTTTTGTTGGCCATGTTTTTTTAGTTCAGAGAGAGTCTTAATTTACCCAGAATACATAGCAAGTTACTCCTATTTAGCATAATCAAGAATGATGCTGTGTTCAAGACAAATTGCAACTAGTAAAAAAACATTGTCTGACTTGTGACAAAGCAAACTGAATGTTTGTCTAACTTGGAATTACAAGTGGAAACTTGGATATTATTTCAGAGCTCCAGTTTTTTCAACCTGAGCACTGATGACGTCACAGCAGGAAAAAGCAGTACAAAAAATGCATGATTTAGGCATCCAGGTGGAGTGGCAGTCTATTCCTTTGCCTACCAACACGGGGATCGCTGGTTCGAATCCCCGTGTTACCTCCGGCTTGGTCGGGCATCCCTACAGACACAATTGGCCGTGTCTGCGGGTGGGAAGCCGGATGTGGGTATGTGTCCTGGTTGATGCACCAGTGCCTCCTCTGGTCGGTCGGGGGGCCTGTTCAGTGGGGAGGGGGAACTGGGGGGGAATAGTGTGATCCTCCCACGTGCTATGTCCCCCTGGTGAAACTCCTCACTGTCAGGGGAAAAGAAGCGGCTGGTGACTCCACATGTATCGGAGGAGGCATGTGGTAGTGTGCAGCCCTCCCTGGATCGGCATGGGGGGATAGAGCAGTGACCATGACAGCTCAGAAGAGTGGGGTAGTTGGCCAAGTACAATTGGGAAGAAAAAGGAGGAAACAAATCTGAAAAAAAAAAACCAAAAAAAAAACAAAAAACCAGCCAAATATCAAAATATTCAGAAATCTGGAGGTAACCCTGCCTTGCAAGCTTTCTACCTGTTACGCTTTTGTCACATTGTTGTCAACCTGTTGACAGTCATGCACTGCAGATTCTCTCTCTCACAGTCTACTTCCTTTCCTTTAACCCCCCCCTCCTCTCGCCCTCTATACTTTTCCTTGTTTTTCTGTCTTCTTGCTCTTCTGTTTTTCTCCTTGTCTGTCTCTCTCCCTCTGGTTTCTTCCCATCTGTGCTTCTCTAGGTTTGAGCTGGCCTACACCCACACTATGTACTACCTTGCTCAGGTCTACAAGAACCTCGGTGAGTTGAATTTGTTGACCAAAGCACGTTATTTGTCAGCTACGATAACTCGGCTACAGAAAATCCACATGGTCCATTGGGAGTCCACAAATTTAAGTACAGCTAGTGTCAATATTTATGTAGCTACAAGGCAGAAAATTGATATTATTTTATTAATCCATTAATAGAACCGCTTTCCCATGAACTGCAAAGTGTTTTTGAAGGATTTTCTTTCCTAACCTTTATTTTTTTATTGAAATCCACATTTGAAATATGTTCCTCGGGTAATGCTATCGCTTCCCATTTTGCAGTAGAAGATGTAAGAATAAAGTCTGATGACTTTTTTTATGGGAGTCAGTCAGAGCTAAGTGATCTATAAATAAAAAGTATTTAGGCTTCAGGGCTACCTAAGATAAACAAACATTAAACTCTCTATTACACAGTTGTGCCTCTATTTTTATACAGGTCATACGGTATCACACAGTGTTAGAATTACATCCCCAAGGCCTGTGCCTCTTGACAAAATTGTTCCTAAGACCCAACAAAGCGTGTACAGTCAGCTTTGGTGCATCATCAAAATCACAAGGTAGAAAGTCCTCCAGATATGCAACAGAATCAAGTCTCGTCTGGTGTGTTTTGGTTCTGTGTATCAAATACACGGGCATATTTATAGCATTTTTGCATATTCACACTACATGGTCATGCAACAGACACCCATAAGCAAAATTTTCATTTTATGCCCTTGATAGTTCCAAAATGTCGTCAAATATGAGTTTGACAACATTATCCAATTTGATGGGGAATATTAATAATAATAATGATAAATTAAACTTGTATAGCGCTTTTCTAGCACTCTAAGTCGCTTTACAATAAATGGGGTGAAACAAGACCACAGATAAACATAACACAGACATACAGGGGTGGATGGGAAGGGGGGCTACGAGAGGGAGAAGCGGCATCCACACACGACGCCAGCAGTACTCTCCCGCTTGAACAGATACAAAAGGGCAAGAAAAACAAAACAAAAAAAAACAACAGCACTGTAGATGTTGATTTTCTGTAGGGGTTTACTCCCATAGCCTATTCCTCTCCCGAGGTATCCACTAGGCAGGGGCACTATTTAACCCATTGCTGGGGGCTGGTTCATGGGCATCAGGGAATATCCACACACCGGTGGGCCTGCGTACCACACGTCTAGGGGCCAGACCTCCTCCGAGTCCCTTGTAGTTCAGCCAGGGTCCAAGGTGTACCCAGTTACCATGTGTCACCATGAGGAGGCGCTACATAGGGCTTGCTGGAGAGGCTATGTACTGGCAGGGAGAGACTTGTGTGCTCGGCTCTCCTGTTCACATTTCTGCTAGCCAGCGGTGAAGGTTGAGAGTGAGACATGACAGGCACACAACACTACACCAACACACTAGACGCTTCACCACAACCCCACTTCTTACACAAGAATGTCAAACATATTGTGTAAGCTTGTCTGAATTGGGGATTTCTACTTAATGTATCTAAGATGAAACAACTTGAGTATCGTCAGTCTGTTTTCTTACAGGCGTCTGACGTCAGACATATTGTGTAAGCTTGTCTGAATTGTGGATTTCTACTTAATGTATCTAAGATAAAACAACTTGAGTATCGTCAGTCTGTTTTCTTACAGGCGTCTGACAGTTTCATTATAGTTTCCATCAGGTTGAATCTTTTTTTTTTATCTAATTGTGTCTAATGGATAACTGTTTTGAGTGTGTTTACATATTTCTCAAATTTTTTCCTTTCATGGTGAAATTGAAACTTGCTTTGGACAAAACTAGTATAAGAAAGCTGAATCTTGGAGGATTTATGTGATTTTTTAAAAAAATTATTATTAGTTATGTGATGATATGGTTTTGGTCTCCCAGGTGAAATTGAGCGTGCTGCCACCTACTGCCACAGTACCCTACAAAGACAATTACAGCTAAACCAGTACAACCCAATAGAGTGGGCCCTCAATGCTGCTACACTTTCACAATACTATATTACTAAGGTGAGATTTGGATTACAATGCTCATGTTGAGTCCAAGAATTTCAATGAAAATATGCAACCACACCATATTTCACTTCACTGTGACCTGAATCTACCTAGAAACCGTGTGTATGAAGTAATAATGGTTAGACTAAAATGATTTTGTATTTGCATCATAAACCATGACAAGATTTTTGTTATTGTATTATTAGCAGGAGACTAAATAGGCGTTCAATTTATTAAACGTAATTCTTCATCAAGAGAGTGCAAGTGCAGATTTTCCTCACACACAACTGAATGTTCCCTTCATAAGCAAACTGATATTGATCAAACTGATCAGTTAAAGTCCAAGATCTCTCTTAGCAAACATTTAACAAGCCTATGTATATATCATTACAGTTTTGATCTAAGCAACATCATAAAAAATAATGAACATTGCCCGCTCAACAGCAGATTATCAGATCTCATTGTTCAACACAAAGTTTACAAAATAAAAAAAAAATCGTGCAGGGACTGTGTTAGCTGATATTGTAGTGACACCAGGGACAGTCATTCTGCTATGTCTGGGTTTGTTTGCCAGGGTCGATACATGGAGGGCAGACATTGCCTCTCAGCAGCCACTGTCATAGCCGGCCTGGCAGGTGAGATCCCTTCTGAGGCTGCAGCAGAGGAGAGTAAGTATCTGTCTCTATCTCTTGTCTCTTATCCATCTTATGTTTATCTGACCTGAATTGGGCTGCCATGATATAGTTACTGTCAATTCACCCCTTTTGGTCCCATCTCTTTCTGAAATCTGTCTCTGTTGCACTTTTGTTCTTCTTTCTCTGCTTTATTTTTTCTTGACCTTTACCCACTAATTCTCTTTCTTTTTCTCTCTATCCCTTCCCCTCTTCCTCCCAGGTGAGGCAGAGTGTGAGCGCAGGGACCAGTTGAGACAGAAGAGGGCAGAAATAGCCAGATGTTGGATCAAATACTGTCTCAACCTGCTGCAGGATGCCAAGAAACTTTTGGAGGTACCAAATGTGTCTGTGTGTCCATATGAAAAATATTTTCATCTACCAGCAAGAAAATACAAGTCAAAGAAAACACCAGTCGGGGGTTTTCTCTACATCAAAGCAACTTGTTAATTTAACAAAAATGCAATGAAGTTCTACTGTACAATCTACATTACCATCTATGAGCATTTAATTTATTACTAGGGATAACGTTAAGCCCTGTGTTTTATGTGTGATACTTACTTTGACCAGTACCTTTTGTGTTGTCAATGCGTACTATAATGGGAACTGTATAACTAGCTGATATTTGTGTGTGTGTGTGCTGATATTTCTGTGCGTGCATGTGTGCGTGGTTTCTCTGTCTACACATGGGTGTTTTTCCCCAGGACAACATTGGGGAGCTGGATGTGGAGCATCAGGAGGAGTTAAAGAGAGCGAGGAGAGTGGAGGAGGAGGAGGAGGAGAAGGGCAGGAAGAGTGCGCTGCTCTTTGGCTCTGAAGACACATTTGATTCGATTGCCAGTCTAGAAGAGAAGGTGGTCATTATGCTGGTTCACATGATACCAGCACTGTCATTACTGTTAATATTATTGCTATTACTGTCATCATTAGTACGACTGCTAATCCTTTTTTTTTTTTAGCGCTACAGTATTGGGAAAATAAGTTAACAGTGTTAATGTAAGGCTCCCCTGAAAACAGCTCAGTTGCATTTTTAGCGTTTGTGATTGAAATCTATGTATGTCTGGAAACAAATCTTTTTTTTTCTTTTTTTTTTTTTTTGCCCTTGAAAAAAACAAGATTTGGGGTGTGTCCGGGAAGCGTAGTGATCTATTCCGTTGCCTACCAACACGGGGATCGCCGGTTTGAATCCCCATGTTACCTCCGGCTTGGTCGGGTGTCCCTACAGACACAATTGGCTGTACCTGCAGGTGGGAAGCCAGATGCGGGTATGTGTCCTGGTTGCTGCACTAGTGCCTCCTCTGGTCGGTTGGGGCGCCTGTTCGGGGGGGAGGGGGTAATAGCATGATCCTCCCACTCGCTACGTCCCCCTGGCGAAACTTCTCAGTGTCAGGTGAAAAGAAGCGACTTGTGACTCCACATGTATTGGGGGAGGCATGTGGTAGTGTGCAGCCCTCCCCGGATCAGCAGAAGGGGTGGAGCAGTGACTGGGACAGCTCGGAGGAGTGGGGTAATTGGCTGGGTACAACTGGGGAGAAAAAGGGGGGGAAATCCAAAAAAAAAAATGTAAACCTTGTTCTACTCTAATGCAAATAAATGTCTTTCAGCCTCACAAACCTAAATTTAATACTTAGTTTAAGTTGGTTAGCCCCCGTTTATAAAGGCCAGTCAGTCAGTCTTGGTGAACAAAGTTGATATTCCAGTCAGAGGTAAGTCCTGTGCTGCATAACCCTGCTTATCCTGATTTCTGCAAGCGATGGTGTCAGATCAACATGTGACATGATGTCCTTGGGCTTGCATTTAATTTATCCAGTCAGATTCATGTTAGAAACACAGTTTAGTTTCGGGTCAGTCAGCCCAAGGTCAACATATCAGTGTTGATCTGAGAAGATCTCACTCACAGAAACCAGGATGTATTTATTGTAAACTTCATAATTTGTTAAGTGTTCCACAATGGGTGCCATACTGTACAAAATACAAAAATACCAGGGCTTTGTCTACTGGTTTTTTTTTTTTTATAGTATTTTGTGTTTTCTAGGTGCGCTGCTTGCTCCCATTGGACTTCACTGAGGCCAGAGCTGTATTTCTGGTGGGACAAACTTACATCACACAGGTATGCAATACATACATTCAGGGAAAGACTGAGACTCTGGAGATGTATATTTTTATGAGATGTATATTTTTAATTTCAACATGTAAAAAAAAACAGCAGTAAAACAAAACAACAGTTATAAATGAAATAAACCTATACAAAAAACTCAAACAAATTCTCAAAAACACAAATTAAATATTACATAATCGAAAAGGAGTAGGAGGAGGTATACACTTTTTTATTCCTACCCCATCTCCACTACTCATCAATTAACTTATAATCTTTATCTTGCATACAATTTATGATCAATTATCCCAATTCTATGTACAACTCAAATATCACCCGATGTCACTAATATAAAACTTAAAACAGTTATCACAACCCTTCCTCATCCCTATACCTCTTAAAAATATTTTTTGTATGTCTTCTTGAACTGAATAAGTGTACTTTGCTTGAGTCCCACATCCAGCTCATTCCAGAAATTCACCCCACAACAAAATACGCATATTCTTCATAGTTGTACAGTTTCTTTAAATTAAACTTTCCTCTGAAATTATGACCCCCCCCCTCTCTGTCGAAAACCATTTTTTGTACATTACCTGATAGTAAATTATTTCTTGCTTTATACATTATTTGTGTTGTGTTAAATTGTACGAATTACATGAACTTCAAGGCATGTGACTTCAAAAACCGTGTGTTCGTGAGATCCTACATTGTTAATAATCCTAATGGCCCTATTTTGCAGTATGCATAATGGATGTAGGGTGCTTTTGTAGGTGTTGCCCCATACCTCCACACAGCAATTCAGATATGGTAGTGCAAGTGAATATAGTGTGTACAATGCTTTATGACCCAGAATGTGCCTTGTTTTTCCCAGGACTGCAATGCTCCTTGCCAGCTTTGCTCGTACATATTTTGAGGTTTCCAGTGGATTTTGTGGTCTATTATCACACCTAGAAATTTCTTGTCATATACTCTTTGTATTTTGACATTGTCTATTGTAATTTTTTTATTTTACAATTTCCAAACAACATATTTTTTTTGTTCAAATTTAATGATAATTTATGTCAAACCACCTTTTTAATTTTCTAATTTCTGTTAGATTTCACCAGCAAAAAAAGTTCCCATCAGCTTTGAGAAAGAATGTTTAAAATTTCTGTGTTCAAATTACTTATTTGAAGAAGAAAAAAAAGCCGTTTTGACATCACAGCTTTCATCAGGAAGTGAAGAAATATCAGTGGTTATTGCACTTATCCCACAACTGTTATGCTGTTGAAGCCCTCATATTGTAAGCATTTTTTACCCTTACAGTAGGGGATTGCATTTCTCTCCTCTCTGCCTTATTTATCTGTCTATCTAATGTGCTTGTCTTTCTGTCTACCCACCCATCGATTCATCTATGCAGGCCAAAGAGTACTTTGAGATGGACGGCTATGTGACAGATCACATTGAGATCCTACAGGACCATAGTGCTCTGTTCAGGGCCCTGGCCTTCTTTGAAGAGGACCTGGAGCGGCGTTGCAAGATGCACAAACGGCGAGTCGACATGTTGGAGCCAATCTGCAATGGTATAGGGTCAACTCTCAGCCTGGTGTAATTTTTCAACTGTGTCTCAGTTTTAACAAAACCCCCATAAAACTGACATGGGTGATATTAGAGGCTGGGTTTAACTGTTGGAGACAGCCATGCAGTTAATCAAAAACACAAGTGCAATGCAACCCATGGTTTCCTTTATTACATCTACACAAGCAATAGAAAGTATGTGAACCCTGTAATGTCCTGTATATTTTGTCATTGGTTCGCCATGTTTTTCTGCCACAACTACTAAAAATGTTGTTTGTAAGTGGTACAGAATGAAATTGAATAGAACAAAAGCGATTAAATTTCATTCATCCATTGTCTTCATTTACATTCTTCAAGGGAGCACAGAAGAGTCTCAACTTAATTTCTAATTTTTGAGCTCTCGACAGCAAATTTAACTATTCTCATCTCAATAGTTTCAGCTAGTTGCTAGGAGTTCATGGCATAGAATCTGTCACTCTCATTTTGTCTCTCTCCCCTTGATCTGTCTATCTACTCTGTAGACCTGAATGCCCAGTACTACCTGTTGATCCGCAGGCAGCTGATGTTTGAGTTGGCTGAGACTTACAATGAGATGATGGATCTGAAACTGACCTTGGCCAACAGACAGGCTGACACACAGGCACTAGATAGCCACACAATTAAGAAATTCAACCACCTTTGCTCTTCTTCTGCCAAGTAAGTTCTGTGCTTGTGTGTGTATCTGCACTTAGGTGTGCAAATGCAGATGATATAAAATAGTATTTTCACCTTTAATTTATCTCTCCAAAGATCCCCTGAACACAATCAAGGAATTTTTTTTTTTAATTTCCCTTCTTCTCTCCTCCAGGTACTTCCAAATGTTTCTGGACTCTCTTTGTTCACCAGAGGGAAAGTTTCCAGAGCGATTGGAGGAGGAAGTACTGAGGCCAGCTCTGGTGGCCCAGTTCAGAGTCGCCCGACTCTACAGCAGACTGATCTGTACTGCGCCCACTGCTCAGCTGGACAACCTCAACAAATCTCTGGACAACTACAAGTATGATGACATGTTTATTTCATTTTGCTAATATTCAGACAACCTCCTTGTAACTTTTTGAGCAGTTCCGACTGTCCTTTTACTGTAATACAAAGGGTCAAACCCCCATCCCAGGATTTTCGCTGCTTAAGTGTCCTTGAGCAAAATGCTGAATCTTCAACCAGCTGTTAGGACACATTCCCGTAGCTTACCCTTAGACTCTGACCTCCCAGCAGAAGGGGAAAAACATAAAGGAAATGTGACATGAAGTATTTTTTTTTAAACTTGATGAAAAGAGTTGATGTGATATGTGATGCATTGTAAGTTGGTACCCACTTTTTGTCCAGGCCTCTCATTCTCTACCTGCTATCTAGGTATGTGGTCCAGTACTGCGAGGCCCACCCTGAGGCAGCAGCTGCCGTGGAGACAGAGCTGGAGCTCAGCCAAGAAATGGTCGGCTTGCTGCCAATCAAAATCAACCGCCTCAAAGCCAAGATGGCAGCAAACAATTAAGGGAAGCCACTGCTGATTGACTGAATAGCGGCTGATTGGTTGACTAGTTATTATTTAGTCCACCAGCCAGTCAATCTGAATCAACATGGTTACTTTCAGTGTCTGATCCAACTGGATGGTGGACTGACTGTTTGATTCTGTTGTTAATTTGACTGGTTGATGCCTTCCTGTCTGTACAGTGGAAATGCTGCTTCAACACAATGTTTAAACACACGGCAGTACTTAAAAAGCTTTTAATTCAAACAATGTAGAAAGGGGACTCCTCCCAAAATTCATTCTTCACTAGATTACCACAGACTTTAAAAGTATCTGTACATTCAAACAGACTTGGGTTGCTCTTGTAACCAAATAAGACCAAGTGTTTAAATCCCAGGTTGATATATATACTTGAGTTAGTAAACTGGTAGTGTCTTCTGTGACCCTGTTTTGATTTATGCCTGATGTTTTTAATATTTATCTTACTGAGGGGTTTTTTTCCCGGTAAATTGTCTGTAAAGTATTCTGTCACTGTTCGAAAAGTGTGACACACATTTATCTCCTTCTGCAGCCCAAAGAGTGATACACAACAGGAAAACAGCTGGGGGGAAAATGACAGTGCTGAATTCTCATCTTGGTTGGGCTTTAATTTAAAATTGGGCTTTAATTGAAAGCCCAGTGTGCATCCAACCTTTCGCCATAATTCTTAAGCCTTACCTGTGTTTGCTCATTGCCTTTGCCTACTGGTGGTAACCAGAGAAAGCATGGAAACGGTCTGTGGAGTTGGGACCAGGTTGTATACTGTGGATGCAACATGTTGCGGCATCTACGCTACTTAAAAGTTTTAGCTGTGAATCTTTAACAGTGCAATTTCTAACATCACTATGGTTTAGAAGATGTTGAACATGAGTGTTCTGGAGGTCATTTGGCATGAAATCACCAGTTTCTTTATAGCAATAATTGAGCTTGTGGAGCATAAATAGATGCCATGCCCTTTTGTGCCACTTGAATGCTCCATGTAAACAGTAAGAAGCTCTTCAGACATGAATTCATGCATGATTCCATCTTTCTTCCACCATAACTTTATTTATTTCAGTCTCAGTAGAGTGAGAATTTCCTTATGTTCTATTTTTATAGCTAACATTAATAAGCCAATATTATGAATAACATCTGTCCATATATTATGTGATGTGGAGTCAGCTGCACATTCTTGTTTTTAGTGGAATGTATTATTTGCCTGTGTCTTTTAGGTTCCCACGTAAACAGAGTACTAGTTTGTGGTCCCAGGGTGTAGGCTGAGTTTAGTGAGTTGGACGTGGTGGAACAGAAGAAGTTTTCACAACCTTCTGCCTAAATTAAATGGATAATTTGACGGTGGAAAATTGTCTCACTAAGGGGCTGGTTTCACAGACAGGGCTTAGATTAAGCCAGATGTGTACTAAGACATTTAAGTAGGTTTCATGATTGTGGTTTAAATTTGGCTTAGCCAGGGACTATAGAGTGAGGTAAGTAAGCCTGAATGAGAACACCTGGGTTAAGCCTGTTGGCTTAAGTACAAGTACAAGCGGTTTGTGTATTGGTGCACATAAAAACCCAGAATGGAATAGAAACGTCATTGCTGGTGTCCAGTCAAGTCAATTTTATTTGTATTGCCCAATATTACAAATTTGCCCCAGGTGGCTTTACAGCAGCACAATATCCTGTCCTTAAACCCTCGCATTGGATCTGCCATATTCTTGAGACAAAACAATGGCAGAGGCACAACGAATTTGTTCAAAACACTAGTATGAAAAAACACTAATAAGACAAATTGTGTCAAACCATCCAAGTGTACGTAGAAAGTAGAAACCATACAACTGCTGCTGAGCAAAAGAAAAAGAGTGGTTGGGCTGCAGTTTGCAGTGAATTAAATGCAATTTAAAATGTAGCCACAAGAAGAGTATAACAACTTCAGGTGAGATATATTCATTAGTATCAGTATTTCACATTTCTCATGTCCATATTTTTGTGACATCTCTTATATTGAATGACGTCTGCCTTTTGTAGACTGTGGAAGAAGTTTAAACTGTCTTTAAAAAGTGAGAATGCAGAGATCAGTAGAAAGTGATTCAATACTGGTGGTGGACCACCAAAAATAGACAAGACTCATGAGTTGAGTGAAGTGCTGTCTGGAATAAAACTAGCTCTTAAGGCTCCTGTACTCCTCAGCATCAGGAGTGGATGGACACTTGACGGGTACATGACATCCATATATACAGCCAATCACTCCTGTTAAGTGCCCACATTCATACAATTGCACTTTATAGTTGGCTTGGCCAGCAGCATGTAGAGACTCCTCAGTTCACAAATGGCTCTGCAGACTTTGTGAACTACAGGCAACTCACCAGTTTCACGATGGAAGATTCTAGATGCCAAAAAACCTCAAAAGTGATCAGAACTTGGGAGACATTTGGGTAAAGGTCTTCCTTATTGAGACAGAGAAGAGAGTCTAGGCGCCAGCAAAGTTATCTCCAATGCATACAAAAGCAGTCTCGAAAAGTTATTTCATTAAAGTAATTTAATGGATTACTCCTGTTCCCAAGTACTCGGGCTGGCCTCTGTAGTGCATGTTGGTCCTCATTTAGATATTCCAAATAGTCCACCCTCCCTCAAAAACGGCATGGACTGTCTGGAATATCTTAAGTGAAGACCAACACTGAGCAGAAGTTAAACCTGCCTCTTTGAAGGATTAATGTGAGCTTCAATTTAGACCCGGAGTAGCTCTAATCCTCCCTCTTGCAATCGTTTTAGTTTAATCCAGAACAGGCTAACTCCACGACTAGTTTAGAGAAGTCTGTTCAAGTCGCTTTGAGTTACGACAGCTCAAACAGGCATTTTAGTCTGGGACTAGGCTTAAGCCTTGTCTGTGAAACCGGCTTTAAGTGTTTTAACCCATCATACTGTGACCATTTTCTTTTAACTCATTGATCTGGAATAAAGATACTAACTATCTCTACAAAGATCTTCATGTCAAGTCTTTCTTTAGCATCCTGTCTTTCTTCTTCAGGTGGGCTATGTCAGCAATGTCCAGCTTTCCTGCGTCAACACTACGGTTGCTGCCATGGCAGAAATCTGTTTTCGTGCACTCAAACTTGTTGCTATTGCAAAGGTGTTGGTGCATTTTCACAATAACTTGGGTCGGCCTTTACATTACAAACCCGGACTTTAGAAATCGGCTTCCTAATGTCTCGCTTTTCGGAGAGAATTCATGTTGAAATATTGCTTAGGGTGACATAGAATGGCGTAGGGATTTATTAATCGAGCGGTGTTCGTGCAAGATTATTACAACAGCAGCCGGTAGAGGTGTTGGCCAACATGTAAAACCATGCCCAAACTAACCATGAGGCTCTGCAACAGGATGTAGCTTTGTTTTCCTCCAAACTGTCCAGACCTCATTATGCTGTAATGGTGAAAGAAGCGTTCCCACAGTAATGGGAATAAAGTCCCAACAACAGCAACTGTCACAGATCTGGTAGTTAGACATTGTCTCATGCCTCTAAAGTGTCAGGTTTATTTGCATGATAGTCATTTGTGTAAGTGTCCCTTGGTAAAGTAAGGTGGCTGATGACGAGTTGGTTTCCAACATACTGTGTTATTCACAAGGGGTAAGCAGCTTAGTCGAATGTACCAACCAGGACATGCTGTGTAAACAATTTCTTCTTTGCGAAATTTAGATTCATCGTCATTCGTATACTGTTGCCTGCCCAAGCATAGGTAGTCACTCCGTCCTCTGTCTCTTTGTCTCTCTCTTCACGGTATTACTGTTTAGTCTAGCATTCAGAACTTACTATTTCACTGAGAAGAAGCCATTTATTTTAGTTTCCCAATCAAAAAATATTCAAGAGTGGGATTAGTCCCCCAAATATATATCCGCTGATTCAAGTGATCGTATAGTAACTCCTTTTTCACACACTTTCTTTTGCACAAACTGTTGATACTTCCTTTCTCCCTGTCTCACACACACACGTGAGCTAAATCATCAGTTGGACATCTTCCATCGTTTGATGTGCACTGTTACTGAAGTTGATTTAGGACCTAGTATTTATGCAAATAAAGCAATTTCAGCATGTAACCTGTAATACCTGTTTTTATAATCACAAAATCAACCTTTCCTGCGTGGTTTTGTATTGCTCAACTAAAGATTTGCAATTAACCCCCTGTATGATGACAGATAGCTGATTTATAGCTTTGACGTATAGAAATTATTAGGACTGCTAAAGGGGAAAAGCAATCCATAAAAAGAATTTGCATAGAGCTGCTCATTGGATTTTTGACAGAGTACTTCGAAATTTGGGAGAAATTTGTTCATTCATGTTCACAGATAGTAACTCTGCACAATCTAATTCCTAATATTACAGATGTAGTCAGTTCCAGATTTTGCTGCCAAGTGCCACCAAACCTGGTCCTATGCCACCCCTGCCTCTGGCCCTATGGGCATTGCAAGTGACCCCTTCCCACACACCTTGCGGGTGATGAGCCCACCAAACAGTGCCGTGTTGCTTATTTAGGCTATGCCTGCCACTCCCAGACATAGCTCCAGGACTGGGAGCTGGTATTTATATTCCACTGAAGTTTCTCTCTATTCATGTTGAGTCATCACAAGTCGTCATATTGAATCACTGTTTGTCTGGCCCCTTGCCTAAGACCGGTTTGAGTTGGTGACCCTACCATGTGGACAACACTCCCATCATCCAAGCTCTCAGATTGAGTTGGACCTTGCTGCAATAAAGCTGAAATTCTCCTGGCCCACGTGAAGGAGTTTAGGTTATCTTGTTTAGATGTTATTCATGAGTGAGGGTAAAAGGGTCTGTGAGATTGACAATCAAATATCGACACCATGACACTGACCCTGAACAGTGGTTTTGGAAAACAGATGGATAGACAGATAGAGATGGCCAGTGTCCTGTCTGTGTCTCAAAACACACGAGTTGTCACGAAGTGAAAAACACTGTCGAGTTTCCCTATCGATACCTATCAAATTAAAGCAGCTTTAGCAGGTATAACGTATTTCAGTCTACCCATTGGAGCATATCCCAGCAGACGCTGGCAGAGAAACACTCTGGGCGGATTACCAGTCCATCACAGGGCCCACACACAATCACTTACACACCATTCACACCTATGTGCAATTCAGAGACTCCATGCAGTTCACTGAAGATGTACAGCGCATCTGGAAAGTATTCACACCCCTTCACTTTCCCCACATTTTGTTATGTTACAGCGTTATCCCAAAATGGATTAAATTCCTTTTTTTTCTCATCAATCTAAACACAATACCCCATAATGACAAAGTGAAAAAGGTTTTGTAGAAATTTTTGCTAATTTATTAAAAATAAAAAACTGAAATATTGCATGTACATAAGTATTCACACCCTTTGCTATGACACACAAAATTGAGCTCAGGTTCATCCTGTTTCCACCGATCATCCTTGAGATGTTTCTACGTCTTGATTGGAGTCCACCTGTAGTAAATTCAATTGATTGGACATGATTTGGAAAGGCACACACCTGTCTATATAAGGTCCCACTGTTGACAGTGCATGTCAGAGCAGAAACCAAGCCATGAAGTCAAAGGAATTGTCTGTGGACCTCTGAGACAGGATTGTATCAAGGCACAGATCTGGGGAAGGGTAAAAAAACAATTCTACAGCTTTGAAGGTCCCGAAGAGCACAGTGGTCTCCATCATTCGTAAATGGAAGAAGTTTGGATCCACCAGGACTCTTCCTAGAGCTGGCTGCCCAGCCAAACTGAGCAATCGCGGGAGAAGGGCCTTGGTCAGGGAGGTGACCAAGATCCCTGACCAAGAACCTGATGGTCACTCTGACAAAGCTCCAGCGTTCCTCTGTGGAGATGGGAGAACCTTCCAGAAGGACAACCATCTCTGCAGCACTCCACCAATCAGGCCTTTATGGTAGAGTGGCAAGACAGAAGCCTCTGCTCAGTAAAAGGCACATGACAGCCCGCTTGGAGTTTGCCAGAAAGCACCTAAAGGACTCTCAGACCATGAGAAACAAGATTCTCTGGTCTGATGAAACTAAGATTGAACTCTTTGGCCTGAATGCCAAACGTCACGTCTGGAGGAAACCAGGCACCTCTCATCACCTTGCTAATACCATCCCTACAGTGAAGCATGGTGGTGGCAGCATCATGCTGTGGGGATGTTTTTCAGTGGCAGGAACTGGGAGACTAGTCAGGATCAAGGGAAAGATGAATGGAGCAAAGTACAGAGAGATCCTTGATGAAAATCTGCTCCAGAGCGCTCAGGACCTCAGACTGGGGCGAAGGTTTACCTTTCAACACGACAACGACCCTAAGCACACAGCCAAGACAATGAAGGAGTGGCTTCGGGACAAGTCTGTGAATGTCCTTGAGTGGCCCAGCTAGAGCCCAGACTTGAACCCCATTGAACATCTCTGGAAACACCTGAAAATAGCTGTGCAGCGACGCTCCCCATCTAACCTTACAGAGCTCGAGAGAATCTGCAGAGAAGAATGGGAGAAATACCCCAAATATAGGTGTGCCAAGCTTGTAGCTTCATACACAAGAAGACTTGAGGCTGTAATCGCTGCCAAGGGTGCCTCAACCAAGTACTGAGTAAAGGGTGTGAATACCTATGTACATGCAATATTTCAGTTTTGTATTTGTAATAAATTTGCAAAAATTTCTACAAAACCTTTTTCGCTTTGTCATTATGGGGTATTGTATGTAGACTGATGAGAGAAAAAAAGGGATTTAATCCATTTTGGAATAAGGCTGTAACATAGCAAAATGTGGGGTAAGTGAAGGGGTGTGAATGCTTTCCGGGTGCACTGTATGTCTTTGGACTGTGTGAGGAAACCCAAACACCTGGAAAAAGGCAACTCTACACAGATTGGCTAGAGACCCTCTTACTGTGAGGTGACAGTGCTAACCACTAAGCCACCATATGATCTATAATGACTAAATTAATATTTCTGCAGGAATTGAGCATGAAAGAGGGACACTTGAGATGAGTTGCATGTTCCATCTAGTACATTTATTTCCAGCACCTCAAGACAGAACACACTTAACAATTAAGGAGTTGTACATACACTGCCTCCTTTTTCAGGGATAAATCTAAAAGTCTCTAGCTGTACAGTGACAGTGTACTCAGGCTGGCCCTTGGCAGTCTGCTTCAGTGTAGTGACTCCAGATCAGTCTTCATGCAGTGGCCCATCCACCTGTGTCTACAGGATCAGGCATATTCTATTACACAGGGGTTATTTAGTGCACTTTCAGCTTTTCCTTGTCGTCACACCAGTGCACAGTCCCCACCCCTCCTCTTAAAGTTTGATTTAGCTTTGAAGCATTTGCCAAGAGTAATATCGCAGACATACCTGCTTAAATGCAAAGAGAGTTAACGGTTGCCTTGTTATTCAAACTCTGAAGGCTATATGCAGGCCAAGACAACTATAGTTCCCCAGACAAAACAAATTCTCACATAATGTATATTTAAATATTGAGCAGTTCCCAACGCTAGAAGCCAAATGACTAAGCCTGCAATCTTGGATATCACCACGAGCCAAGTCCAACAGCTTCCCTGATGTTATTTTTTAATGAACCTTTAAGTTTTTATTTAGCATTGTATTATTAGCCAAAAGTGCATCCACAGATATAGATGTCTGATTCCCGTTAATGTAACAGTTATAGTATTTTGATTCACATTTTAAGGAACAGATTTGGACCAGGACAGTTATGAACTGGAAAAAAAAGATACATTTTAAAACAGAATTCACACGTCATTTCAAATTATGATGCAGCCCTGGTAATGTCCAGATTAAGGTAGGCCGTCCAAGATCTAAGATTAATACACAGACAGAGGCAGAGGCAGATTTGGGTAAGGGCAACATGGGCAGCCACCAAGGGCTGCATCTTGTCGGGAGCGGCACGGGGCGCCTGCACACAAAAAAAAGAAAGAAGAAAAAGTGGGCGTGGTGACGTTTTGCCGACTCCTGCTGGCCAACCATGAACACGAACTAGGCAGTTGACAAGCGAAAAGTGGGCCACGCAAGCAGGCTCGCTAGGCTACGCGTTCTGTAAACGCAATGACTGGCTGAGGAATGTGTCGATCCCGCTGCACCTGCAGCCGCCTCCCGCCCCCAGCTCTCACGAGCCTGGCCTTTCGAAGGTTCTCAAGAAAAAGAAAAAGAAAAAAGTCCGCCGTGTAGCTTCGGAAAGGTAAGTTTTGGTGGCTCTGATGGTATGCGTTTGCACACATTTTGTGTGTGCATTTGACGCACATCAGAAAGGGGTGTATTGGAGAGCTTTGCACTGGCATTATTTAATTTGAGGAGCTGGAATTAGATTATTTGGAAAATAACGATACGTGCTGTCGTGACTCTGCTGTCAGTAATTTGGAACCAGGTTATTGGAGTTATTATTCAGACCTGTTACTTGTATATGTGTTGTGTTTGTACTTTATCTTGAATGACAAAACGGGCTTGGGTTCAATAACTAGATCTTTATTAATATGCTGCACCCTTCACACCATGCCAGGCAACAACCTGGTAGGTCCGCCCCCTCTTCCCGCTCGGGTAGCAACAACTAAAGGGGAACCAATACCATGTACCAACACAACATGGATCTGCAAAATGCCCCCTATTGCGTCATACATATTGTAGCGAACTCGCGGGGGGGGGGGCAACCACAGGAACTGCCGCGGCCGGGACGCGAACCCGTATCGCCCGCACTGCGGGAGACATCGCTGACCGCTCGACTAAAGAGCCAGAGCCGTCGGTCAAGGACCAACGTGTCTTCTTATCCATGCACGTTACACTACACCCCTTCTTCGGGAAGCGTGTCCCCGCGCTTAAGCATATCAGTTCCTTCACGCCTCTGGGCGCATACGCTTCCGATGACCTTGCGGTCTCACCATCCCACTTCTGACACCAATGTAGCGAATTCGGGTTGCAACCACAGGAACTGCCGCGGCCCCGTATCGTCCGCACCGCGGGAGACATCGCCAACCGCTTGACTAAAGGGTCCGACCCGTTAGTCAAAGACCAACGTGTCTACGTATCCATCCATGCACGTTACATCATGTTGCCCTGGCGCTCGAAGGGAATGCGTTGCAGGTATTGCTCGACCTTACGCCATCACAACAGCAGGATGCCGAGACACTGGCCGCTGCTTTACAACGACGCTTTGGCAAATGGGTCTCTACTGACAGCATGCGAGACCGACTGGCCCACCGGCGCCGCCAAGAGGGCGAGAGCCTGGGAACTGTTGGAGCCTGTGAGCCAGTGAGCTGTGAGGTGTTGGAGCAGTGGGTGGGGCCCTGTGAGGTGTTGGAGCCCCTGGATGAAGGCACTCAGGACTAACTCGTCACGAGCTGCTGGATCAAAGGTGGGGTAGCCAGTCTAGCCACGATGTGCAAAGAAGCGCACGTCTGCTGCATAGGTTCCAAGTCTCTCGCCCTCTTGACGGCGCCGGTGGGCCAGTCGGTCTCGCATGCTGTCAGTAGAGACCCGTTGGCCAAAGCGTCGTTGTAAAGCAGCGGCCAGTGTCTCGTAATCCTGCTGTTCTGATGGCGTAAGGTCGAGCAATACCTGCAACGCATTCCCTTCGAGCGCCAGGGCAACATGAGCAGCAGTGTCTTGGGTGCTCCACTGGTTGTGCCTTGCTGCCAGTTTTACTTGAGCTAGGTATGGCTCCAGGGCCGTGATGCCAGCATACCGTGGGAGCTTGAAGATCACTGGTGGTGGCAGCAGCACATTAGCAGGGGGTGCTGGGGTTGTCATGATGTTGGTCAGTGAAGTAGTGACGGTGACCAGTGACGTAATGGCGGCAGCCAGCGATGGGTCGGCGGCAGCCGGCGGACATGGGGTCGGGGATGAAATCAGAGTGGGCCGCGACCCCTCAGTGGCGGTCAATGCCTCCGAGTCACCCAACCGCGCCGGGCCCTGCAGGACGTTTTGTCTGCAACTTTGCCTCCATTGCCAGTCCCCTACACCGTCTCACCGAGAAGGGATGGGAGTTCAACTGGGACGACAACTGTGCAGCCACCTTTGCCCGGCTCCGCACCGCCTTGATCACTGCACCCATCCTGGCTCTTCCTGATCCTAAGTGCCACTTCATCGTGGACACAGACGCCAGCAATGTGGGGCTGGGGGCCGTCCTGTCTCAGGAGGTTTCTGGGGGAGAGAGAGTGGTGGCCTACTACAGTCATGTCTTGAGCTGCCCTGAACGCAATTACTGTGTTATACGATGCGAGCTCCTGGCGGTGGTCGCGGCGTTCAATCATTTTCGCCCCTATCTTTATGGCCAGGCCTTTCTCCTGCGGACGGATCATGCGGCGCTGATCTGGCTGCTCAGCTTTAAGGAGCCCGAAGGCCAGGTAGCTAGGTGAATTGAGGAGCTGCAGAGCTACGACTTTGAGAGCCAGCACCGAGCTGGGCGCCTGCACAGCAGTGCAGATGCCCTCTCCCATCGTCCCTGCAAGGACTGCAGACATTGTGAATGCCAAGAGGAGCGAGACAAGAGTAATCCTCCAAGTGTCCACCACGCGGCAGGTTGAGCCAGAGGAGGCGTGGCTGATGGCAATGGACAAGCAGGAGTGGCAAACAGCACAGGATAGTGATCCCACCCTGGCCAGGGTGGGACAGTGGGTCGACGCCAAGGCACTTTGTGTCGTATCCTGCAATGTCTGATGTAATATCCCATGTAGTTTTCAAACACTAAACCCACCAAATGAATGTCTCGTGCCTCGGGACATGACAGTCGTCCTCTAAACCACATTCTACTGAACAGATACGACCTAAAACAAATGAAAGGAAAATTCACCGTTCACACCGAGGGGTTCTCTGGTCTGTCACTGTGGGAGCCAGTTGTTTGTGTCGACACATCCACAACGAGTTGTTAAGATCTCAGAGATAAATCTGTGACCGCTCCAACACCCATGGATTTGTCTCCTAATAATGTCAAAGGCTGATGCCAATGGTTTGGAACGTACCCGCGGGACATCAGATGTTTTCTTCCTGTGAAATGTGCTGACTGCTGTCAAAGCCAACCTTTAGACAGCGGTGAAGGACAAAACGTATTAGCTTAAGCTGATACAAATACTCATTTCCCATCTGAAAAACTCTGAAAAACACTCCAGATGTCATGGCTGAAGATCAGTTCAACCCATTAATATATATTAATTGCAGTATTATTCTTATGTTACTATTTATATTTCAAAATATGAATATATTTGAATGTAAATATATAGCCAACAGCGAGACAAATGTCTTTTCCCCTTCATTTTAATTTGTCAGGGTTATTATTTCTCTGTGCTTTCCAAGTATCTCAAATGTGTAATTCTTTATTCGATATGAAGCCCTGAGATCAGGATTGTTGGACGTGTGTGTGCCGCACATGTAGTTTTTGTTTTTACAGTCACTGTCAACGGCTATGGAGCTTTGCACTTCTCGCTGGCTGACAACCGTCTTCATCGACTGTGTAGATCAACAATGGCCAACAACACAGCGCCAAGTCCGGGCCTGGCCTTCTCACATCCCTATAATGAAACTGTCAAAATGGCTAAAAAATATGAGGAGTGCTGTAAATTAGAGGCTTAAATGGTAATTATGAGTATTTGTCGATGTTAGGAGGAACCCCCACAGGATGGATTTCACACACTGAGTGGTTTGGAGGACTGTGGCTGGCAAAACCCAAACTGTCACTGCTAGTGTAATTAACTACTTAGGAGACAATGGAGTTTCAAGGCAAACGTAGCTAAAATAAAACAGACTGAACGATTTCAGCAGTGCTACAGGCAAATGTTGCGTTTCAATGACTTCCTTGAGTTTTTGGTATAAACATGAAAATCATCCAGGGTAATCCATCATTCCATCCAGGGTAATTGGGGGCTGGAGTTTATCCTAGCAGGCACTGGGCAGAAGGCAGGGAGTTAGTCTGGACGGACCATCAGTCTGCCACACACACACACACACACACACACACACACACACACACACACACACACACACACACACACACACACACACACACCTATGGGCAACTTGGGGTCTCCAACTCATCTAACATGCATGTGTTTGAACTGTGGGAGGCAACCTAACATGGGGGCAACATGCAAACTCCACATGGGTGGAGTGGAGTTGAAACCAGGACCCTCTGGCTGTGAGGCAACAGTGCTGACCACTAAGCACCCTGAACATAAAGATACCATTGGTAGAAAACCAGATAACGTTTTGAACAGGGCTGACTGCGACTGTGCAAATGTGTGTCCGTTTTTCTGGGTGTCAATAAAGCTGTCAGTCATACAGTCTGATAAACTGTGTTTACTGCAGGAGAGAGTTTCTGAGTACACTCTTGGGGTAAAGTTGATGTTGTGTACTAGATGATTGGCAGACTCTGGTGCAGCTGCCATATCCAAGCCACTAAGTTAAAATTAATTCAAGAAAACATCCATTATTTTTAATCTCAAATCGGTATCTAACTGTCTTCAACAGAGGTTTTCCTCTGAGGCTATTCTTGAATTGTGTGCAGCATTTTTCCCCCCTAATTTATTTACAGCATGCACAGAAATGGAGGGAAGAGCAACACAATGTAGTGATAGAAAGACAGTCGGAGTTGCCAGTGTACTGTATGCCAGGGCTGGGGCCAACGTCATGTTTACCACTGCACGCTTTACACGTTTCAGCTAGCAGCTAATGATACTAACTATTGTTGTGTCACCATTGCTTAGTTCAGAATATTCCAGCAATTCTTTTGAGCTTGATTACATCTGACATCACATGCTGAACTGTCACTTTAACAACTTTTACTGGATAAAAAGCAACAGGCCTTGTCTTTCTGTGTGTGTGTGTGTGTCTGTGTCTGTGTGTGTCTGTGTGTGTGTGCATGTGTGTGCAAATAGCAGTCTTTGTTGCCACAAACTCTGGCTACTAAGACAATAGGCTTGAGTTGCACAGCAGCGGGGATGGAAACCCAGATGACAGCAGAGTTAAAGTGCATGCAGCAACACACTGCCGATGGGAAACGCTCTTTCAACCTGAGTCTTTCCATTTCTTTTCTCGTCTGTTCTTTCTGAAAGAAAGAAAACAACCAATCGTTCTCATCAGCGGTGATTTCTTAGTGAAATGCAAAAAAAATGCCAAACATTGCCGGCTAAGAAATTGTTTGAGCTCAGAAGTTTCAGTCTCAGGTTTTGTGTTCCATTAGAATAGAATAGAGTAGTCAAGTCAATTTTATTTGTATAGCCCAAGATCACAAATTGTAAATCTGCCTCAGGGGTTTCTATGGCAACACACTATCCTGTCATTAGACCCTCGCGTACAATAGAATAGAATAGAATAGAATAGAATAGAATAGAATAGAATAGAAGTAATTCGGTATAAAACAATCTGCTTACTCTGCATTTACAATGAAAGAATTTTACCAGTTTGATTGAGAGCTTGCTTGCTTGTGTGTGTGTGTGTGTGTGTGCGTGTGCGTGTGCGTGTGTGTGTGCGTGTGTGTGTGTTGTAAGCTCCTGTCCATTGTGGCTGAGAGAAAGATGATAGGAATGTAATGTTGGCAGGAATCATGCTATATATGATGTGTGTGTGTGTGTGTGTGTGTGTGTGTGTGTGTGTATGTTTGTATGTGTGTGTACCTATGTGAGAGACAGAGAGAAAGAGAGAGACAGAGAGAGACAGAGAGATGTCATAAAGTAGTTTACTTTTCCAGTGCTGTGTGTGGGTGTCTCAGAGACTGTCACTGCAATATTTCCTTATGTTAGTGTGTGTGTGTGTGTGTGTGTGTGTGTGTGTGTGTGTGTGTGTGTGTGTGTGTGTGTGTGTGTGTGTGTGTGTGTGTGTGTGCATATGTATAGTTGAGGACAGGTTGAAGGAGGCTGGACAGACTAGTGCTCCATTTCCTGATGGCCGATGATAATGACCGATGTTGCCATTTCCTGCTGCATCTCACAAATGCATTATGTCCGCCAAACAAATGATTCTCTCTCCTCATGGCTCTCCCTCTGTCTCTCTGTCTGTCTTTCAATTTCAAAAGTGTTTTACTGTCATGACAAATAAGCACTTGTATTGCCAAAGCAGTCATTACAAACAGAACAAGAAATCAGAACATTATACAGGTGCGGTATAAAAACCAGATTGATAATCAGTTACCAGTAGTACTTATTAATTATTAATTATTTAACTATTGTTATTATTAATGTTGTCACTATTAATTTTATTTTATTGTATTTAAAGCAGTAGGATAGTTAGGACAACTGTATCGGTGTGCGTGCATGTGTGTGCATGTGCATTTATGAAGCTCTTGTGGGCTTGTGTGTGTGTGTGTGTGTGTGTGTGTGTGTGTGTGTGTGTGTGTGTGTGTGTGTGTGAAAGAGAGAGTGAGAGGCTGGAACTATGTGTGTGAGTATGTGTATCATTCAGCGTCCCTCAGATGGTGGCAAGTGAGAACATATTGTGCAGCTATAGTATAGTATAGTATAGTATAGTATAGTATAGTATAGTACAGCTCTCTTTATCTTCACCCAATAAGTTTACTGTGGTTTGGTAGAGCATCAAATTTTGGGTGTTTTTCTTCAGATTTTGGGGAGAAGTAATCACAGATAGATTGGAATGATTTGCTCTCTGTTAAAAAGTGCAACTCTGTCTCGACTACATTGTCTTTGCACTGCTGACACAAACGTTTGTCTCTTGGCAGCAAAGTTTTTTTTTGTGTCTGCCAGTTTCTATTGCTAAGCGGTGCTCAGTCTGTATTTCATCAGTGTATTTCTCAGATTTGTTTCTTTTCTTTTAGTTAGGTAATCTACTAATGTATATTCTCTGTCTAGGGCCAAATAGCATTGCATCTTGCTTTGTGGTTTTGTTTTTGATTGCCAATATTCATAATAATTGTCTTTTAGGTTTGAGGAAATTTGTTTAAGCCAAATAAGTTGTGTAGTCTGGACCTGGTCTTGTGCCTTTAAGGTATGTGTTAGTGGAACAGGATGGCTGAAGACCAGGTTGGCAGGAGAGTTCTTATCTTTGCTCATCTCTTGTTATTGCAAGGCTTTATAATGGAAAGAGTGTGGGTCACTGAATTTTAGGTGTTTCCAGAATTTAATCGCCGTTTTTTGAATTCTAATCAGAAGAGCATATCGGCCTAATTCTGCCCTGCCTGCATTGTTTGTAGAGTGCCAGTGGACTTTTAGGATGTTTTTGCAAAACTCAACATGCAGGGTCTCAATTTGATGTTTTTCCCCATTTATCTCGTTCCTGACTTGCAAGTGGGCCCCACACTTCAATGCCATAAGCAATTGGTTCTATCGTTGATGCAAATATTTTTAGCCAAATTCGGAATGGAATTTTGAAAGGAATTTATCTTTTTATGGCAAGTAAAGCCCTGCGTGCCTTGTCTCTTATTTCATGCACTGCCATGTTTAATGTTCCTTTACAATGTATTCTAAGGCCTAGGTAGGTGTAATCTAGTGTATGTTCAATTTCATTTGGCCCTGATACCTGGATCTTTTTTGAAAGATTAATATATATATATATATGAAATGGGGTTTTCTGTGGCTTTTTCCCTCCAATTGTATCTGGCCAATTACCCCACTCCTCCGAGCTGTCCCGGTCTACTGCTGCACCCCCTCTGCCAATCGGGGGAGAGCTGCAAACTACCACATGCCTCTTCCGATACATGTGGCGCCACCAGCCGCTTCTTTTCACCTGACAGTGAGGAGTTTTGCCGGGGGGGGGGGGTGTAGTGCATGGGAGGATCACGCTATTCCCCCCAGTTCCCCCTTCCCCCTGAACAGGTGCCCCGACAGACCAGAGGAGGAGACGCTAGTGCAGCAACCAGGACACATACCCACATCCAGCTTCCTACCCGCAGGCACGGCCAGTTGTGTCTGTAGGGACACCTGACCAAGCCAGAGATAACACGGGGATTCCAACCGGCGATCCCCATGTTGGTAGGCAACGGAATAGAACACTATGCCACCTGGATGTCCTAATATTTTAGTTTTGTTATGTTAACTGCCAGGGCCCAGGTCTGGCAAAACTTTTGAAGATGGTCTAATTGAATCTGAAGTCCTTCCTCCGTTGGTGAAAGAAGGACTAGGCCATCTGCACAGAGTAGGAATTTGACCTTACTGTCATGCAGAGTGAACCTAGGTGCCGATGTCTTTTCCAGTATGGTTGCCAACTCATTAATGCATATGTTAAATAGAGTTGGGCTTAAAGAGCAACCTTATCTCACTCCTCATACTTGAGGGATATATTGGGTTCTTTTGGATCCAATTTTAATGCCACACTTAGCACCTGAGTACATTGATTTTATAATGTCATGTTTTACCCCCTACACCACTTTGACTTTGTAGAACAATCCATAATGCCAAATGGAATCAAATGCTTTTTTGAAGTCAACAAAACAAGTGAATAGTTTATGTTGATTTTGAGTATGTTTTTTAATTAGGGTGTGTAGGTTGTAAATATGATCAGTAGTGCGGTAATTTTGTAAGAATCCAATCTGGCTTTTACTTAAGACATTGTGTTTCATAAGGAAGTTCTTGAGCCTAGAGTTAATAAGAGTGCAGAATACCTTCCCCAGGTTATTGTTCACACAGATAGATACCTTGGTAGTTGTTGGGGCCAAATTTATCTCCAATTTTGTAAGTTGGTGTAACTAATCCATGATTCCAGATATCAAAAAATCCCATATTCAGAACTATATTGAATAACTTAAGTGTAACAGATTGTAACTTTTCATTCATATCTTTTAGCATTTTATTTAAAATGCCATCAGGCCCATATGCTTTTTTGGGGCTTCAACTTGTCAATTTGGACTAAAAGCTCCTGCTCTGTAATGGGGGAGTAAAGTGGATTTTGATTGTCCTTGATGGAAATTTCCAATTTTTTTAGTTTGCTTATTATGTTTTCTTGGTCCGTTTTGATGTGATTGCACTTTCTTAAAAAGAGTTTGGAAATAGTTTGTCCAGATATCTCCATCTTACTAATTCTTGATGATTTTTTTTAAGTGATTCCAATTGTCCCAAAACGTATTGGTGTTTATTGACTTCTCAATCAATGTCAGTTTCTTATAGGTGTACTGTGTTATGTCTGCACAGCTTTTTTAGTTCTGAGTGTGCATTTATGTTGTCTTAGTGTCTCACAATATAGAAGTCAAATTGATGTATTATTTGGATCTCTGTGTTTCTGATTATCTGTCCTGGGTAAGACGCTAAACTGCAACCGCCGGCGGTAGAGGGGGTAGCACCTTACCTCAGCAAGGGCCCTTTGGCCAAGGATGATGTCCCTACTGATAGATCTGGTCCTCCTGCATGCCTGTATGGTACTTCCCATGGTGCCCGGTCCAGCCAACACATTGGGATAGGAGAAGGGAACTCTGATTTCAAATCCACCTGCTGCCTTGTTGGTTGATGCCTCTTTAGGCAAAGGCTAGGAGAAGGAAACACTCTGACAACAAAACCAACTGCTGCCTTGTAGGTTGATGCCTCTTTAGGCAAAGGCTAGGAGAAGGTAACTCTGAATTCAAATCCCCGGGCACAGTCTACCCAGCTGTCAGTACCCAGAAAGGGTAAACCATGACGGCTCTGCTCAGTCAACTCGGCAGTGGTTCCAGCAACCAGCAGCTCTGTTTGTCAACTTGGCAGCAGTTCTGGCAAAAAGCAACAGGATTCTTCTGTGGTCGTCTCAGCTACGCTGTGCCACCGAACAACAGAAAATCTTGCCAAGGGACACTATAGAGCACCAAATAGTGTCGTCATCTAGGGTGCAGCCTCACATTGGAATATGGAGATATCAAATCAAATCAAATCAAATCAATTTTATTTGTATAGCCCAATATCACAAATGACAAATTTGCCTCAGTGGGCTTAACAGCAACGCAACATCCTGTCCTTAGACCCTCTCATCGGATAAGGAACAACTCCCTAAAAAAACCTTTAACAGGGAGAAAAAATAGGAAGAAACCTCAGGGAGAGCAACAGAGGAGGGGTCTCTCTCCCAAGATGGACAGCGTGCAATGGATGTTGTGTTCACACAATTTACATAATACAACATTGAAAGAGGATAACAGAATTATAATGGACATACAATTTATAAAGAACATGATGCACAGGATGCCAAGCAGTGTCCACATGCCAACGGAACAGTCCAGGACCCAAGCCACGTGACCAGCATCATTATGTAAAAAAATAAAAACTTATGTGAGGAGAGGAAGGGCAGGCAGCATCCAAATGGTGACCACCATCACCACGGAGACCTGGGAGGAGAACCGACTGCACTTTCGCGCAAGAGAGACTCACATGACACCATTCAAACACAGAAAAAGAGAAAGGAGAAGATATCAATCAGAGAGAGAGAAAAGACATGTTAGAGAAGAGAACAGTTTGCAATAGTCATTAGCCATAATCAATTAAGTCATCAATTAGTCATAATCTATACTCTGTAATCTATGCTCGATAATCTCGTCGGCAGAACAGTGGTTGGTAAATTTATTGAGACAGAAAACCAACCCGCCATCCAGTACAGGTTGTGAAGCACTCAACTTAAAGGCAACTAATTGTAAGCTAAGGCAAAAAGATGAGTTTTAAGTTTGGATTTAAAGGACTCAACAGACTCTGATTGTCTGATGGCAGCAGGCAGGTTATTCCACAACAATGGAGCCCAATAGGAAAAGGCCCTGCCACCAGCTGACTTCTTTTTCACTTTGGGTACACACAGGAGCCCTGTATTTTGAGAACGAAGAGCTCTAGATGGCATGTAAGATTTAAGGAGATCAGACAGGTAGGATGGGGCAAACCCATTTAAGATTTTATAAGTCAGCAGAAGCGCCTTGTATTCTTATCTAACATGGATAGGAAGCCAATGAAGGGAGGCAAGAATTGGTGTAATATGGTCAAATTTCCTAGTTTTAGTTAGGATTCTAGCAGCAGCATTCTGAACCATCTGAAGACTTTTAGTACTAGAATGTGGCAGACCTGAGAACAGAACATTACAGTAATCAAGTCTGGATGAAACAAATGCATGTATTAGAATCTCTGCATCAGCCATGGAGAGAAAACACCGAATTTTAGCTATGTTACGTAAGTGAAAAAAAGGCAGTCTTGATGATTTCTTTAATGTGCTTATCAAAGGAAAGGCTGGGATCAAACGTAACACCAAGATTTTTGGCTGCCACACTTTGTGAAACCAGAGAGTTGACGATGGTTATCGTTACTTGATCAAACTGGTGTCTGTGTCTAGCAGGGCCAATGACTAGCATCTCGGTTTTATCTGAATTTAAAAGCAGAAAGTTAAGTGACATCCACTTTTTCAAAGTAGCCAAGCAGGCCTCTAAGTTAGTGATTTGAGTATGATCATCAGCCCTTATAGGCACATACAACTGAGTATCATCAGCATAGCAATGGAAATTTATTCCATAACTGCATATAATTTGGCCAAAAGGTGTAATGTAAAGAGAGAAAAGTAGAGGGCCAAGAACTGAGCCCTGAGGCACACCATATTTAACGTCAGAAATTTTTGATATAATATTATTATAGCAGACCCAATGTGTTCTTCCAGATAAGTAGGACTTAAGCCAAGAAAGAGCTAAGCCAGAGACACCAAAATTACAATTTAATCTATCTAAAAGTATACAGTGGTCAATGGTGTCAAAGGCTGCACTGAGGTCCAGTAGTAGAAGCACAGAAGTGGAATCAGAGTCGATAGCCAGTAAAAGATCATTTACCACTCTGGTCAGAGCAGTTTCAGTAGAGTGACAGGGCCTGAAAGCCGACTGAAAAGGTTCATATAGATGGTTTTCTTTTATATGAGTCAAAAGTTGTTGATACACAACTCTCTCTAGTACTTTGGAGAAGAATGGAAGATTAGAGACTGGTCGATAGCTATTAAGAGACCCTGGATCAAGGTGCGGTTTTTTAAGTAGAGGTTTAACCACAGCTGTCTCAAAACTGCTGGGAACAATGCGAGTAGTAAGAGATAAATTAACAATGTCTAGCATTGTATGTCAAAGAAAAGGCCAGAGGTCTTTAAAAAGTTTTGCTGGTAAGGGATCAAGTAGACAAGCGGTTGGTTTAGAAGCTCACACGAACTTAGTCAAAGTATCAAGAGAGATAGTCTCAAAAGCTGTAATAACTGGAACTGTCAGTGACTCATTGTGTAGATATGAATTTAGTATGACAGGATCTGCAGGACTAGATGGAGTTGAAGAACTATTTTTGTTTAAGATCTCATCAACCTTATTGCAGAAAAAAATCTAGAAATTCGTGGGCTGTGAATGGTGAGCAGCTAATAGACGACTGCTTTTTAGTAAGTTTAGATACAGTGTCAAAGAGAAATCTTGGGTTATGCTTATTAATATTTATTAAGTGAGAGAGATACGATGTTTTTGCAGTAGATAAATCACACTTGTATTTCAATAAACACTCGTGCCATGGTAGGTAAAAAACTTCCAGTTTTGATTTTCGCCATTTACATTCCAGTCTCCTGCAGGTCCACTTAAGAGCACGTGTCTCATCATTAAACCAGGGTGTAGGCCTCTTTAGTTGCCTAGCTCTGGTAGTGAGAGGTGCAACTGAATCGAGGAGACTAGAGAGGGCCACATTTAAATCACTAGTGAAATTTTCAACAGAGTCATTTACCACAGTGAAAGGAGCCAAGACTTCAGGCAGCTGCTGGCCAAATGCAGCTACAGTGGAGGGACCAATATGGCGAGTGGCAATTACATCTGTGCTGACATTAACTGGACAGGCCAATAATGCTTCAAATTTGATGAGAAAATGATCTGACAGTGACAGATAGTGAATCATAGATATGATATACGTACTATCTTTGTATTAACTTGTGTTTTACTCATTTCAGGTGAAGGCATGTATGTATACGTGTTTCTGATTAGATAATTTGCGAAGTTCTTCCCTTATTGGTTGACATTCTGCATCAAACGAAGTGTCTTCTTTCTTAAGTGTTGGTTTTGATCTTGATTTTTTTTTTCAATCTTGCTTTTTCTGCTGTTTTGTTTTGTTTTGGGGTTTTTTTTCCAAATATGTTGTCAACTGTTTCCACGGTCTGATTGACACCCTCTTTACTGAGGACATAAGGGGTATCTAGGAAAGTATCTAGGAGATTTTGGATTTCATGATTGCCAATAGCTTTCTTGAATTCCTCTGTACTGTTTTTGGCCCATCTGTATGATTTTTTTTTAATGTGGAACAGCTTACTGGGCAGTAATCTGATCGTGTTATCTTCTGTCATTTTGATAAACAGTGATTTGGCTGTGATCAGAAAGGGGAGTTAGTGGTTTGACAGAGAATGTTCTAATTGACAAAGGGTCTATATCAGTTATTACGTAATCTACTGCGCTATTCCTAAGAAGTGAGCAAAATGTGTCTTCAAAAGGTGTCTCCTCTTATCCAACCATTGATGATATACAGACCCAGACTGCAACAGAGCAGCAAGAGTTCTCTTCCATGCCTGTTTATAACCGAATCGCAGTTCCTTCTGTGGGAGTAAACAAAATTATTAGTCTTATCATCTGAGTTACAAATGTAGTTATTGCCATCAGTACTTACAAAGTCATTTTGGGTGTCTTCCATGTGTTTAGGTCGCCACAAACAAGAACATTTCCCTGGGCCTGGAAATGACTCATTTCTGTCTCTAATCATGTGAATGTGTCTTCAGTGTAATAAGGAGATTCATAAGGGGGGATATTTTTTGCACAGAGAAAGAGATCTTTTTGTGAGTTGAAGATTTCTTTCTTAATTTTTAGCCAGATATATTTGCCTGTTTTCATGGCGCTGACGTGTCTGTCCAATTTTGATTTGTACCACATTACCAAACCTCCTGAGTTTCTTCCCTGCTGTTCAGTGCTGAATTTTTGTGAAGATACTATTATTTCGTTATAGTCTGGGGGACAGTGGGTGATTTTGACTTTATAGTAATATCATTATATCAGTGCCTTTAATGTTTTCCTGAAACTCTCTATTTGTACATTTCAGGCCAAAAGCTGATGAGCTCAGGCCCTGAATATTCCAAGTACTAATGGAAAGGGAGGCCATATTAACAAATATTAAGAATTAAATGTTCACAATGACATAAACCTCTGAGAACATAAAACGGTAACAATACATTGTTGATAGATACATTAATCGGTCGTTTTTGTTTTGTTTTTTTGCGTGATAGTCTTAAATGAATTTAGAGCACATGTACTAGAGCAGCTGTTTGATCTCACCCATCTGAAGTGACCCTTGTCCTTTCAGCACTTCTGCATAGCTCCAGCTTGGGGGGGGTTCTTTGTTGGGCTGAGTTGCGATGGGCTGAGTTGGTAGCTGGAGGTGGTGGTACAGCCAGGTAGTGGTGGGGTGTTTTGTATGAAGGGTAGCGGTCTGGTCTGGCAGGGGGGTGGGGGCAGTGATGGGCATGTGCTGAGGGCCAGTGGACTGGTCTGAAAGGGGGGTGGGAGGGGTGGTGGGCTGGTCCTAGTGGATAGGGGTCTTGGCCTGCTCTGGATGTGACAGGCTTGTGGGCTCTTTTTGGCTGAGGTGCTGGGGGGGATGTGTTGGTCCTGATAAATGGTGGACTGGGTGTTGTGGCTTAGTTGGTCTGTTGATCATGGTGCTGATGTATAGGTGGATATCTCTCTCTGTCTGGGTGGTTATACACTGGTGTATTCCTTTGGGGGGCCATGGTTGGGGGCTAGGGTGCCCATCTGTTGTGGGGAGCTGTCTCCCTGGTGCTGTGTCTTTCAGTGTTTTGCAAACTTCCTCACTGCTTTCTTGCTGAAATGGTAGTGGTCATACAAGTCCTGTGTTGGAGTGGTAGGTCAGATGAACTTTAGGCAGACGAGCACAGCCTCTGGAGATGTCAGCGTTGACTCTCTGGATTGTTGTTGGGTGGAAGTCTTTGCAAGGGAAAAGGGTGGAGGTAGTGATTCTAGAGCTGGGGAAATGATTGGTTGCTTTGTTTGGCAGCCTGTTGATGAGGTTTCCTACTCGCTCTTGTTCAGATCTTAAATTGTTGGTGCCTGTGTGTATTATTATGTGAGCTGGTGTGCCAAACTCAGGGTCGGAGAGATAACACAGGGCATCTTGAATTCTTTTTTTTTTCTTTTCAGTTTTTCAGTTTTATATTCAAAATGTCCAGGGAAGAATATCTGTTCTTGGAGAAATTTGCCATTGGACTCAATCAGGATGGCCACTTTAGCGTCTTTATCTAGCTTAGCTGGTGTAGGTGAGGTAGGTGAAGTTTTTTCCTTGGAGGGTGCAGGGGCTGAGCGTGTGTTGGATTCAGGTGGTGGAGCAGGATTTTTCTTTGCAGGGGCAGATAAGGTCTGTTGGCTGCTGGGCTGCGAGGTGGGTAGCAGGTTAGAGCTCTGTGAGGGGTCTGGGGTGGGAGGGGGGATATGTTGTTTAAAGAGTTTCAATCATTTCATCTCTTAGGTAGAGCTCCTCTCTGAGTTTTGTAAGTTCCCTTTTTATTTCACACCACATTTCTGTTATGACTTATCTCATTGTGTCTTTAAATTCTGTGAGCTCTTTCTGTAGATTTTCTTTGTCTTGGATCAGACTTTCAACCTCTCTTTTTATTTCCTGCACTGATACTTTCATCTGGTTCTTTGCCTGGCTGAGCTGGTCCTTAAGAACATCAGTGTGAGGGTTGCTGGCTGCACAGCTTCCCACTTTTTCTCTTAGCTCCACTACCTCTACCTCTATCAGGGAGACACTGTTCCTTAACTGGGCCATTTCAACTTCTAGACCAGGGCTTTGGGGGAGGAATGCAGACAAATGTGTGATGGCATTGACCAAGGGGCCCTGATCACTGGAAGGTGGTGTCAGAGTCTCTGTGTTGGATGTTAACTTTGGCATTTCAAGGGCTTGGCTAATGTTTTCTTTTTCACTTTCTTATAGTTTTTCAATTGAATGGCACACATTCTCAAAGGAACTGAGGGCAGCTTGGTAACCCTGCATCATGATTGTGCCATTTTGGTATATGTTCATGGTGAGGAATTTGTTCTCGTTGTTTGTTTTCATCATCAAAAAACATAAATTTGTTGTCCTTTGCATATCCCTTTTTTGGTGATATATTCAAAATGTTTACAGAAACCTGCATGTCATGCATTTGTGTTGTCTGTGTAAAAGAGCAGATTAGTTGTAACCATCTTGCCTTTGCTTTGGTAACAGTCTCTGAACAGAGTCTCTGGGTTTTCTTTCTGGAGCTTCACCCTGAACTGTTGTCTGCCATTTTCTGTGCGTATGTCTGCTGGATAGTCAAAAGGGCGGGAACTGCACAGTGCTGCTGTTGCTGGTGCTGTGTCTATTTTGCGTAAATGTAACAATTATTCTGGGGAAAAAAATGGTCCGTGTATTTTCAGCCAATCGGGTAGGGGCTGGGAAAACAGCTGTTTACTTCTGTCAGCTCTGAGGGATGGTTAATGTCAGTACTAGCTAATGTTGGTATTATTTTGTTAGCTAGCTACAAGAGTTCCAGTTCTTGAAAGATCCGTTCTTGCCGTAAAAAGTAAGTTACACTGCTAGTTGTGATGTATGAGGGATCTCTTCTTCCGAACAGTGGGGAAAAAAAGGTTTGCTTACCCCTGTTTGAATTTGTGTGTCTTTTCTTGTTAGCTCGTTAGCTAAGTTGCTAGCGGTTAGCGTTAGCTATCTTTTCCTTAATCTAGGGTGGTTCTGCCTGTTTTCCGGTTCCAAATTAGTAGTTGGTACTCCTTTAGTTTTGTTTTTGTAGTCCTGTAGTGCAGTTTGGTGTCGTTTTGGCCGCTTGAATCCTGGATATGATCTCTTGGGCGCCGTCTTGTGGATGGTAGTTCCGTAAATGCACTGAAGTTAGCTAGCTACCTAGCTAGCTTGCCAAGATTTAAAATTGGTTTAGTGTTATGAGTCCGACTAATAAAATTGACGTTAGAAATATTAATTACTAATTTGCTTTTTGGAATTGTTACATTTGGTTGGTTTTGAAAGGTTTAACCCGTTTTAGAACCAAAAAAATTGTCAAAATTTCAGGAGCTCCTTCTCTCTCTCTCTCTCTCTCTCTCTCTCTCTCTCTCTCTCTCTCTCTCTCTCTCTCTCTCTCTCTCTCTCTCTCTCTCTCTCTCTGTCTACTCTCTGCTGTATTTTTCAAACTTTTTCTCTCAAACAGAGAGACATGGCTTATCATAGAGAGCAACAGGAAGCAAAAAAACAAGGAGAAAGACAAAGAGGAGACAAAAATACTCTAATAAAAGAGAGAGATAGAGAAATGGGGAGGTTGAGTTAAGGATTACCGTTTTTAGTCCATAGAGCCACATCTGTCTCTGTTCTACAAGAACTATTTTTTCTCCCTGTGAAAGGTTTTTTTTTTTTAGGGAGTTGTTCCTTATCCGACGAGAGTGTCTAAGGACAGGATGTTGTGTTGCTGTAAAGCCCACTGAGGCAAATTTGTAATTTGTGATTTTGGGCTATGCAAATAAAATTGACTTGACTTGACTTAAACATTTGACGAGAGTTGCCACAGTCAAGTAACACACTGACACACGTGTGCACGCGCGCACACACACACACGCGCAGGCTGTGGGGTCAGATTGCTCCAGTATGTTGAAGCAGACAAACATGACGGCTCACCATCTCTACAGACTCTGACTCTCCCTGTGTTTGACTGCATGTCTTGGTTTCGGAGGAATGCAACTTTCTCATCCAAGATAGACGAGAGGTGAAGAGAAACAGGAATGATGACAGATTTAGAATATGAAGGGGTATATTATAAATACACAGCCTAACATTTTGTGATAAATCATGATAAGACAAAGGTATGCCAAAATATGTACAATGTATTTTAAAATCCATTTGTTGTTTTGGATGACCCTAGCTTATTTCATTCACAATGCTGAGCTTCCTTTTAGGTTTTTGTGTTTTAAGTCTCAGCGATAAGAGTATATCAGTCAAATCAATGGAACTAAGTGCTTTTTTTGGCTTCCATAAAATGTCACTGCATAGTCTGAAACATTTGAATTGAGTATGTGGTGAGTGACATGAAGTCAAGTCAAGTTTATTGGTATAGCCCAAAATCACAGGGTAGTCCCGAAGAGCCTTACAATCAGTACAATATACAACAATATACGACATATGACACCCTCTATCCTTGGACCCTAGATCCAAATGTGTAAAATCTCCACAAGGAAAACTTATCAGGGAAGAAAGTATGGGAGAAACTTCAGGAAGAGTAAACGAGGAGGATCCCTCTTCCAGGACATGCAATAGGTGTCAAATGGCCAAAATAAATAACAGAATCATAATGTAACATCATAGATTATAGATTACACACAGCGAGGTGATGTAGAATACATACAGTTAATGCATAAAATGTAGCACATTTAAATTCGCTGGGTAACAAAATTGTAAAGAGAGTGCAAGGCAAATTTAGTGAATCTGTGTCCATCCAAGACGATGTCGGGAAGCCCACAGATGCAGTCAGGAGCCGACGGGACCCTGCGCCACAAACCAGCTCTGCTCTGTGGGGCCCTGCAGAGAGAACAGACTTCACATGCACACAAGAGGAGAGGCAGACTGCCACGCCCATTCACACAGGGAGAGAAAGAAGATGAGAGAAGGGATGAAAGAGATGCTTAAGTTGTCGTAGCTAAAACAAATAGTATAAAAGCAATTTTAAATGAGAACAGCACAAACAGTAAGAAGGTCCTGGGTTCGAACCCCAGGGTTGTCCAACTTTGGGGGTCATCCCAGGTCCTCCTCTACGTGGAGTTTGCATGTTCTCCCCATGTCTGCATTGGGTTTCCGCCAGGTGCTCCGGTTTCCCCCACCATCAAAAAGACATGCATGTTAGGGTTTATACTCCTGTCTGTGCCCCTGACCGAGGCAATGGAAAGACGAACTGGAGTTGATCCCCGAGTGCTGCATGAAGGCGGCAGCCAAGTGCTCTTAGCTACACAGATCACAGCTAGGATGGGTTCATTTGCAGTAACTGACTTTCCCCAAGGGGATTAATAAAGGAAACTTAATATCTCTGTTTTTTTGTTTGTTTCTGATCACTTTTTACCAAATGATCATAGATTCAAACCTCACCATTACATGCTGTCTCACTGCTTAAAACTCAGAAGACCGAGAAGGATATTTCATTTCAGAATTAATTTGCTGCTTTGAGTATAATTCTACCGCTAAACATAACTCTTCCTGACAGGTGTGTTCTGGTGCTCAACTGGAGGTGTCGTACCAAGCTGGGAGAAGAGAGAGACCTTGGTGGAGACTAATTCTTCTGTAACATCCCTGAAGTTTGTCCCTATGTTCCTTTTTTCACCAGCTTGTTCCAACTGGTGTTAGTTGGGCACCTTTGAAAAGCAATGGAAACACACACATGAAACACTGAATTCCCCTTACATCACCCAAATGAGACTCTGGCCTCCATATTTACCACCTGTTTCACAGTAACACCTGCACATTGCGCCAACTTTTCCCTGTGCCAGCTCCAAGCACCCAGTAGCCATTTGATTACTGTCATGCTTCTGAATCATTAAGACTGGAATTAATATTATACATTTTATGTGCCCGAGGCCCTGAGACATGCAAAGTTTCGGTACTCTAACTGTCTCAACTTGTTCGTCAGCCGAGCCTTAAATCGCACAAATATGTTGGTGTATTTTAACAGAAAACATGCACAGACCTACACAAGCTCAAAAACACATGCCCACACATGTGTGCGCACGCACACACACACACACACACACACACACACACACACACACACACACACACACACACACACACACACACACACACACACATGAACCAGGACAAAAGCACACACAATCACACACATATATATACACACACACACACACACACACACACACACACACACACACACACACACACACACACACACACATTAAAAAGGGCACAGATTTGCTCTTGAGTACACAATTATGGACACAATATGTGATATACGTAAATCATGACACTTGATGTCCTCATTGTTATCGATAAATACTTTAGGTGCTTGAGAAATTGGGAGATTTGAAGGCTTTTGTGTATTTGAAGTGTGCCAAAAATGACATACAGAAAATTTTTCTCAAATAATTTAATGGGACCAGCCTTTTGCCGTCCACCGGTTCAAGGGTTCAAATGCCCAGGGATGCCCCAGTGGCTCAGCTAGTTAAGTGCACACTATGTGGGCTACGTCGACAAATGTGTTGTACAAAGCAGTCATCATATTTTCGACAAGAATGGAGCTGGCCTCAGAGCCTTCCCAGAAAGCAAAATTGCTGTGGCCCGGACCTGACCCACACTGACACATTGATCCGGCCCACATATTGTGTGGAATGATGGCACTTGGGCGGTCCACTCCTGTTTGCCAGATCTGGGCCAGAACCAAGCCATAGCAATGCCGCATGTGCCACATATTTACCAAAGATGGGCCCTATTCACCATTTACCACACGGGCCACTTCAGGGTCACATCCAGATTAAATATTGCTGAGAGCACTGTATCTTTGCCACACAAAAAAGGCCCACAATTGATGTGGCATATTTGGGGCCATATTTACTATCATACATGTGAGTCACTTCAGGCTCACATCCGTTTTGTCGGGGCCAGAAGACCATCAGTGCCGCGTCATTGTCTGAAGTGGCCCACATCCAGATGCTATCTGGGTTCACCCTCTCTCTTCAGCCTATATTACCTGTCTAGCCACACTGCCCTGTTTAATAAAGGCAACAACAACAAAAAATCCCCAACAAATCTTAAATAGAAAGGCGTCTTTATGCATGCTCAGTAACCCAGATAAGAAAACAGAAAGGATCTAGATAAGGGTGCAAGTGCACTGCAGTTTCCTGAGTGGCTTACCAGTGCTGACAATGCTTCTGCTATAGCGGCGCATCTCGGATGAATATTGACTCATTGTATGCTGGTAAGTTTCTCTGGCTCGGTAAACACACAAGCAGCTTACCCACCTTTTTTATTTTATTTTTTAGGGCTGGCCTACATTTCTAAACATGAAAGTGAAAGTTATCGAGAAGAGCGGATTTGAAAGTGAACATACTATATAGATGACTGTTTTTCTGAACATACTGCCCTTACTGGTAGTCGGCTAACGGTGATCTGCTGACTGAGGATCATAGTTAAGCCACCTTTCTTCATTTGCCGCCAAATCATTGTGCTGTAACTCTGGGGAGCATCACGTCTAACCTGAGTCAGAAGGCGCGCGTGCGTGGGGGGTGGGGGGGCTAGGGTTTATTGTCCCCCCCCCTCCCAAAATGATTCTTAACAGTTTCATCGAGGCGAATTATTTCTCTCTTTTGGTTTCCTCTTTGCCTTTCTGTCATTTCTTTCTGAAAGCGTACCCCCTCCGCCCCCCCGACCCCGACCCCGTTCCTCAAAGGCGAAACTAAAAATTATCTCTGTTAACTTATCAACGTAGTTTGTGATGTTACGCAAGCACAAACCCAGCTCATGAACGGTACCGTCAAAGTTTCCACTACGGATGTTGAAACGCTTTCTAACCTCAAACAGTTTGACGGGCGATCTCAGGAAGCCGTGACGCACCGGAGGGGCCGAGCTTTTCTTTTTTTTTCTCCCCTCTCCTCTTTTCTTTTCTCTTTTTTTCTTTTTGAGGGGAAGTCCGACTGCGACTTAAGCAGTTTGCAAAGTCTAGTCGCACACAGTGCACAGCTGAGGGCATAGAAGGAGCGATTTAGTTTTGTACGTTATTTTTTTTCTCCCCCTAACTAATTTTCTCCACTTTTTGTTTATTTTTGGCGTCTGAGAGGGAAGAGAAACGCTGACAATGAACGTGATTTTGTCACTCGCAGTCCTGTGCCTCGCCTTAAATAACGGAATGGGTATGTCAATCAATTTGTTCATTAACGACTTGTTTTCCACTTGATTCGTGTTAAAATAAAAAATAATTTTAAAAAAATCAGACCGTAAAGATGTTGAAACGTCCTCAATTTCTAAATTTCGGGAATGAATCCCCCGTTAACCTTTAAATTTTGATTAAAAAGTCCCCAATTTTCCTCTCTCGGCTATCAGGTGGCTTCTCTGAACCGTGTGGACTCATAAAGGACCAAACCGAATTTCTGTCATTTTTAATATTGTAGCGAATTGGGGGGGGGTAACCCCCTCGAATTCGCTACAATATAAAGTCCGCGTGAAGGTGGCAAACTAGGGAAATTAAAAAGAGATTCTTTTACGGAAATATTCGCTACAACTTGTCCGTATATGTGTTAGGTGCATTTACACGTTGACTTCATTTCTACACGAGGGAAATGTTGCGGTGGATAAGAAAGAAGACGAGAGGCAAAATGGAAAATCGCCTCTCGTCTTGATAAAAGAGATGATCAGTGAGAGAGGGCGTTTTGGTCCGTGTAGGAGTGAAATGGGCAGTCTAACGGTTCATTTGGATTCAGGTGGGTCTGTGAAATTCCTTCCCGAAATGCACACACATACAATTTGTGGTACGCAGGCAAAAACAAAAAGGTTTCAACACATTTTAATCCCAACAGATGTTCTGTGTATGTACACACACACACACACACACACACACACACACACACACACACACACACACACACACACACACACACACACACACACACACACACACACACACACACACACACATACTGCTATACAAGTATTACTGTTATTCTATAATGCCGAGGTGCAGTTCATGATAAGAAATGTTTTAAAAAAAAAGATTTGTGGCTCTATGCATTCGTCTAAATGATCGATATAGACGCATGGGTCCGGGTATACTCATTTATCACAGAGAGAGAAGGGGAATATGACGTATATTTTCGGAAGAGTCGGCTGAAGTGTGGCCACGTGACCCCGTTAAATTCCTTTACTCTCACGGTGTAGCTATTCGAAGGCAACCGCTCAGTTGGAAAAGACAGATTACGTTGAAACGGAGAAAACTTCCCCCACTGTGGAAACTTGTTGAGGTCAACTTTTCATCTCTTCCTCTATTTGTAATATTTCATAGTAATTTATCAACAGATTTGCTTGATCTCATGTTTTTGTTTGGTTTTTTTTCTACAAGATGGATATGTTGTTAACTCGCAATTACAACAGTATAATGACAAAATCGTTGAGGTCATTGGCTAGTTATGTAATTATATAAATAAAGTTTGATATGAGGTTTCCCCCTGATACATCACGGACTGGCATTAGCTGCAGTTACATGCACCCTTCTTCTTTTTCTTCCCTCATTCGGATTGAAATCATTCCCATTGAAGATTTCGGGTCAGCTGTTTAAATGAGGTGTGATCTAATGTTCTGCTGTTTACATGCGCCGATGCATTTAATCGGGACATCTGTGGGACATGCGCAGTGTGACTTTTTCCTCGTGCACTTGAATGGGTGTCTGAATAGATCGTTATTTCTTATTTTCCTGCCCTCCAGTGATGTTCATGTACCCGGTTATTTTCTTGCCCGGTGCGGGATTCGATACGGGCGTGTACTGCACCACAAGGCGATATCACTAACCGCTCGGCTAAAGGGTCAGACCCGTTAGCTAGGGGCTAACGTGTCTTATTAGTAGTTTACATTCAGTTCTTTAACCGTCTTTCTGTTCGCCTTCTGAAACAGCCGGCAGTCTTCACAATCCCGACTTTTGTGAGGACCACGACTGACACAGGCAAGAGAATTCCGGAGTCTTTGGAGAGATACGACCCGGCGAAAGTCTCTGTCTCGGAGCACTAGCTAGCTACTTTGACGAAAAACAAGTCGGTGCTAGCTAGCAGCAGAATCCGCTAGCGGTACAAATGCAGGGATCAGCGATCGTGAGCAAAGCCAGGAAAGCCCAGTCTGAATTTTAGGTAGCCACAGCCGAGCGAAAGTCGAACCCGTTCATGAATTAAACAATAATAGGCAGTATTTCCAGAAATCGGACAAAAAGCTCAGCGAGGAAGTTTAAACAAAACCGTCGATCATGCCCACGGCCGAAGGTTGAATCCACACGGTTCTCGCCGCATACAGCGGCAGGGGTACGGAGTCGGAGACTTCAGAGCGATCAAGTGGACGATCGACGATCGGATAAAATCCATAAAATAGTATAGGCAAGCCATAAAATCAATTTATAGTTGCTAGAAGTTGAAAAGCAAGGAAGCAGAGCAACAAACAAACAGACCGTCACCTGGTCGTCAGGTGACAACCTGAAATTACTCAGCAGGGCGCACGTGCACAGAAAGAACCAGAGTAATCGGGTTAAATCGTTTACATGGTACACATTGTCTATTGATGAGTTTATGAAAAGGTTTGAATTACGCCTTTGCAACCGATTGAAATTTCAAATTGATTATACTCGGAATATTAGGCTCCATGGGTGCAGCTTCTTGCAGCGTGAACGTATCAGTCTGTAGCACTGGTTATCCGTCCATCCATCCATTATCCAAACCGTTTATCCTGCTCTCAAGGTCGCGGGGATGCTGGAGTCTATCCCAGCAGTCATTGGGCGAGGAGACACCCTGGACAGGCCGCCAGGCCATCACAGAGCACTAGTTATATGTAGATTAAACAAAAAAGAAGTGGGAGTAAAGTCGAATTGCAATGTTGTAGTCTCCTCAGCCAGTTTGTTTATGCAAATGAGTTTACAAACTGACAGTTTAATACATTTATGCTTCCAAAGAAATATATCACCTTCCTTTGAGCAAAATAAAAACTGATCAAGTTGCCATTGTGTACAAAGAAGACTGATCTATATCAGCAGGATTTACTGAACCGTGGTGCAAAGCTTTGAAGTAACTGTAAGCCCCACTCAATGCATGGAAAAGCAGTAGCATGCATCATCACAAAAAAAAAAAAAACCTTGGACACAAGCCTCCATTAATCTTGTCAGACAATGGCAAGTTGATCAAAGGCTAGAAAAACTCAAAGGAACACAGTTTGAATCAGCTGTTATGCTTCGGTTTTCTGTCCTGTATCTATAGCACTTCGAACACATCCAAAAAACTCAAAGTCAAGACATACGGTCTGTTTTTTTCCCTGATATAAAATTGTATTTTAACAATCAGAAAAACCAAAGTCATCAGAAACTAGAAATGTGTACTATTTTCCTTGAACTCAGCAAGAAAGAAACTACGTTTGGAGCAGTAGTCAATGCTTTTAAGGTGCCAGTGTGTAAGTCACTCTGTCACTCAGGCATTTCCATATTACATTTTAGGCAGTGGATCTTAAATACTCCTCCTCAGCACAACTTAGAATAACTGAGCAGGTCTTACACCAAAGGACACCTATGCTTAAACGCCTTGCTCAAGATTATTACCTCAGTTTATCAGTTGTATGAAATAAGCCACAACTGGATCATTTAAAGGGTATTTTACCTGGATTTCATCCAATCCATCTTATCTATCAGTGCAACTCTCTCTCTTCTCTCTCTCCCACTTTCTAGGAGCACCCACCACAGCTAGATATATGTTTGTGAAGTGTAACCCCCATGATACAGATGCCAACTGTCAGACTTACCATAGTCCGGTGGTGCAAGTGACTTCAGACCTGCCAACCAGACTTCCTGTCTCAGCCGCACCGTACTTGTAAGTGTACTTTGTGTGTGTGTGTGTTTCTGTCTGTCTGTCTCAGATCTTTGTTTTGTTTGCCATAGGATATAGAACATGAACTTGGACTGTAGCTGCAGAGAAACGCTGATCTGTGATCAGTTTTGGCATTCTCGCTAATGTTTAATTGTCTGGGGTTGGGGAATGCGCATATATTCTCAGCCCTTCAGCTTGATGTCATCCACATGGTGTCTGAGGTATTTATTTTCATTAGAAAATATACAATTTAATTTGAAAGGAAACATGGTAGAGAAATTAAACATAAGTGAAAAATAAAGATTCAAACTATGAAACTTGTTTGATTGGGGACTGACAAGAGAGTAAAACTAATGAAAATAATGTGGTGGGTGATATGGAACCAAAATGTAATAAAAAAAAACATTGCTAGTCTTTTCAGATTTACTCAACTATGTTTCCTCTTCACAGCGGTCTATGGTTGCCTTTAGTAAGTGGTTTTGCAATTTAACCGAAGAGACTTGTAACATAAAGCGCAACTTCACTTTTAGATGCAAAACAAGAGCCATTACATCTGATCAACATGCGTTTCTGTCACAGTTAGATAAATGTTAGGCCAAGTGTACTTGAAAAAATAGTGTGGACATGATGATACAGGTTTCAAATCCCAGCTACCAACTTTACTGTATGTCTTTTTTATTTCTCTCCAATTTACTTACCTCCATCCACTGTATCCTGTGTAGTAAAACAGGTCATTAAATTGGGCTAAATATTGACTCAAAGCAATTCCACCATCAATACCTTTTCATACGCAAATCAAGGGGGTGGAAATGTTACTTTTGGGATGGTTTTCTACTCCAGATGACACCAGAAAGAACAAATTCAGCTTGAAACTCTGCCTTTGTGTGAGCCTTTGTTCATGTAAATGCACAGCATTTAGGATTAGTAAATCGAAAGGTGGACCTTCTGCACCAAGAGAAAGTAGGAAGAGATTGTCGAACATGGTTATGCTGAAACTCGCAGTTGTTACCCCCATATGGAATAATTAAATGAGAACTGAAGCCGAGACAAAACTGTGGCGTATCGACTGCCCTTTTTAAGTATGTCAAACCAGCGTGTGTTTTTTGTGTTGGTGTGTGCGTGTTGGTGTGTTGTGAGTACTCGGGGCCTGTATGTGCATTTAGTAACCAGCATGTTTGCACGTAGGACTACCAAGGAAGTCAGCTGTACTATCACACTCTGTTAGCTAAACCCTCAGTTTCCTCTTGAACATCGCCTGTCAAAAGATGTTACTGCTATCAGATGAAAGCCCTTCCAAAAACATAGAGATGACACGCTATTTTCAAGCTGATGCGCATGTATTGTCAAAATTTCAGTGTCCTTTCCATGAGCCAGAGTGCTATGGTTCTTGCCATGAGAGCCATTTAAACTGGTAATCCAAAAAAGAAATGTGGAGAATGTGAAAATTAGATCGCGCTTTATCAGTGAGATCATATTGATTTGTTAGAAGTCGGCACTGAGAGACAGAGAGAAGGGATGTAGGCGTGCTTAACAGGAAGAGACAGATAGATTAAATTTGAGAGGACGGAGGGCGGAGTCCAGAACGGACATGGAGGAATAGAGAGGAAGAGAAGGTGAGATAGAGGGTGAGGACAAAACAAAGTCATTGTCGGCCTTGGGCGTTATTAGACTAACTTGAGAGTCCAACAATCTAAGCACCCCACTCTCACCCACTTCACTACCAACCTTGAACAGGAAGTCTAAAGGAACTGTTGAGAGGAAGTTGGGCTGACGGCTGATAGCCTGCTGCTTCTGGTCTATTGTTCTGCGTCTACATCTGTAAAATGTTACTGCACTAAACTAGTCTGGTTCCCAGGCTTGAGCACAATCAGGTTATGTGCAATGGGGATACAGGTAATCAAATTGGCAACTATAATCTGTTCTGTTTACCATTAAGACAGCTGGCACACGTTCTAGAATTTATTCTATGTTAAAATTATATTTTGGTGGGATGCTTACATACAGCATACTAACAATAGATCAGCAGATACAATACAAAGCAGCACATATAAGCCATAAGTAGAGCAGAAAAATGAAGTAGAAATACCAAATTACGTGATAAAAAGTCTCTTTTATACAGACTGTATGCAGTCTTTGTTAGAGCTTCACTGACTTTAACTGAGAAGAATCTCCGTACATATGTAGAAAAAAAGTGAATAAAGGGCCAAGTGTATTTGAAGTGATGTAGAAAATGATAAGAAGACAGGAATTTACAAGTTTCAATGCATTCTAGGAATATATATACATTAACTGAAATACATATAACGCATGCTTTTTAGAGGAGTGTTTAAACAGGAAAATGAAGCCCCCAGGGCAACGTTTAAACATGACACTGTCAAGTAAAAAAAAAAAAGAGCTGTTATTTGTTAAAGTTTCTTGAAGAGCATTCTCAGACATGTCTTCATCCATCCACCCATTGCTTTCAACTAATTTTTGATTTCCATTCTAGAAAGGCGACGCCTGTGGAGGAGGAGGATAGGCCCATTGAAGGGAAGGAAGAAAAGACAAGCTGGTTTCATCTTGAAGAAGGTTCTGGTATCTTAGAGGGCTCTGCGGTTGAACCTTCATTCGTGGATGACCGGATTTTTGCTACAGTTGAACCTGAGCCCGGCTCTGGGGCGGCTTTGACCTATTATGACATGATCGGGCTGCTCCAAGGTAATTAAGATTAAAGTATGATTGTGGGGTACCTTCTTTGCATTCATATTGATAGTATCCTCTAGATGGGAACAGATTCTTGACAAAGACTTAATCCATTAATCCATCAGCTGCAAACATTAATTCCCATTGATGATTTCACCCATTATACAACACAGTGGTCCCGTAGATTTGTTTATGCTAAAAAATTCTAATTGTAATGACGCTGCTTGAATCTTGCTTGTTTAGTAGTCCTGTAAGAGGGCTTCCAATTCTCTGCACCAAACAATCTAACCTCACTGTATTTACCTTGTAGGTATGCAAGGGGATGAAGCAAGACCACCAGCACTGGACTTAAGAGAGGACAATCTGCTGCAGCTGTAGACTCTCTCTCTCTCTCTCTCTCTCTCTCTCTCTCTCTCTCTCTCTCTCTCTCTCTCTCTCTCTCTCTCTCTCTCTCTCTCTCTCTCACACACACACACACACACACACACGGATGATATCTGTTGTGTATCCATTCAAAGACAAACATTAAATGAAAAGTACAACCGATACAAGATTGTCTTGGCCAATCACAAGTTGAGATGAATTATTTTTTTCAAATTCCAAATGCGATTATTGTGAATCAGATTCTCTCTGTCAGCAGCTCTTCAGGAGCAGAATAACATTAAACAATGGTGAGACACTTGTCAACATAAAGAAAAGGCTCAAGTCAAGGCCAAAGACATACACTCTTGTGAATGAATAGCTTTATTGGTAATTACCTGTGTTTACCTCTTCACTTTAAAAAGTTTCCTCCTTTTGGAACTGACTGCAGTAAAAGTTGAAATATGTCTTTGCCATACAAGTTTTGGAATAGTCTTTTCTAAAAGTGTAAGATCAGTGCAATAGTATAGTGCCTCTGTATGTCCATCGGTAGTTCTAAGCCATTTTTTGACCTTGACCTTGACCCTCCCTCTGCACCACTTTTAAAACCCAACCCCCCACTGACCCATCCCTAAAAGCCTCACCCCCCATAGCAACATGTGGTTGGGAACATGTTGCACACGTGCCTTTCAGACACACCAAGATGACAATTGATTATGTAATATAGACATATAAAATTAGGATCCCTTTGTCTGAATTTTCCACATGTTCCCCCCTTGTATCTTTTGGGGACCATCCAGAGGGTCGTGTACTCAATGTTGAGAACTGCAAGTCTGGAAAGATGCACAGGAGAGTCTTGATAATCCAAAAATCATTGAAGCAACAAAGACAATCCGAGCAGCATATTACATTGTGCTTTTGCTTGCAGAGGGATCACAAAAGTGATCACAAAAAGAACATGAATTTTTCATAAATATTGTCAGCAAACTGTATTCACAATGGATATTGTTGGTGTGGATGAACAAAGGTCTGCTGTACTGTGATCACTGTCAGACACCTGCTGAAAACGTGGAGTTTGGGACATGGTGGGACTCCTCAAATTTCACAACATGTATCCTGTGGTTTACAAAAGGTAAAAAGTAACAATATGACAGAGCAACTGTATATGGATACAGAACCTTTACGTGAAGTCTACACATTCCGGTTTAGCTAGTTGACTAATACACGTATCAAAAATCACGTCCAACAAGTCCCAAACTAAAAAAATTTTTTTAAAAAAAGTCCTTTTTAACGAAAATGAACAAGTGTAAGGAGTACACGGTGGAGTATGATTACATAGTATGTAATACAGTGCTTGGCATTTCAAGAAATAAAGCAATTGTTACTCTGCTTTTCAAGTCCTTAATGAAAGATCCCACTGCTCCCATGTGTACGCTGCCGCATCTCTGACTCCAGTGTTACTGCAAATGGAGGAGACAAGGGCATGAATGAACTGCTCTTCTGAGAAGGGCTGCGTTCAATTCGCTTTCAATTCAACCAACTGAAAAAGATTTATTAAAAAAAAATCTTACTTTTTGAGTAAGTTTAGTTGAAAATGACTTGAACCTCCTCTGCTTACAGAATTTACGTTTATACCTGTCTGAGTTGAAACAGTAGTTTCTACATTTTAAATCAATGCTTTGTATATAACTTGCAAGAAGTTGGAGAAATGTGTTTTGATGCAATTCACAACATGGTTAAATAGATTGTATAATCTCACCCTTCTCCAAAATAAAGGGAATATGTATGTAATGTAGTGCTTTCAATAAAAAAGTGAACTTTTAATATATTGATTATGGGATCACATTCGGTTTAAATCAATGCTGAATGTATTTCAAGTTATAAGAACAATAGAGACACGAATTACTTTTCTCTGACAGTTTATCAGCATGACAAGTTATCGCTCTGCTCCTCTGTTCCTTGAATATAAGTCGCAGATTGGAGATTGTATGGATAATGCAATTAAACTGCTTTCATCACCCTATCTTCTACTGTGGTTGTCTTAATGATAATAACTCAATAATAATAACTTTATATAGCACTTTTCTAAAACAATGTTTCAAAGTGCTTTACAAAGAAATAAAACCAGACAAGGCAAAAAAAGAGTAAGACCAAATAAGTAAGAGCAAAAATAAAATCAGTATAAATAAACAAAAACAAATATCAAACATTTGTAAAAGCTTTCATGACAAGAAACTTTTTAAGACGAGATTTAAAAGAAGCTAGAGACTTCGTTTGCCTTAGTTCGACAGGAAGAGAGCTCCATAGTGTGGGGGCTCTAACAGCAAAAGCCTTATCACCCTTTGTAACAAATCAAGACCTAGGAATAACCAACAGGGCTCCATCTGCGGATCATAATGGTCGAGAGGGAGTATACCAGGTCAGTAAATCAGAAATGTATGTGGGAATAAGACCATTTAAAGCCTTAAAAGTGAGCAAAAAATTTAAAATCAATTCGAAATATAACAGGGAGCCAGTGTAGGAAGGCAAGCACATGAGTGATTTGGTCATGCCTCTTTGTCCTGGTAATGAGCCGAGCAGTGAAATTTTGTACCAGCTGCAGATGGTGGAGAGAGCCCTTGCTGATACCAGAATAAATTGCATTATAATAGTCAAGCAGAGAATAGATAAAAACATGAACAACTTTTTGCAGATCGGCAACTGATAAAAAGGCCCCAAATTTCGGAGATTAGCTTGAGCTGGAGAAAGCGTGACTGAACAACATGTTTGATTTGATTATCAAAACCAAGGTTAGCATTGAATATTACCCAAAGATTCCTAGCAGCCTTCTTAAGACTTCCTGACAGACCACCAAGATTAGTTACAAAATGGCTGATGGAATTTTTGGGACCAAACAGAATGACCGCAGACTTATCATCATTAAATTTGAGAAAATGTTCTGACATCCAAGATTTAATGTCAGAGAAGCAACTTGTGAGATTTTCTAGGGCGTTAGGATCTGTGGGTTTTAGTGGCATGTATAACTGAGTGTCATAGGCATACAAATGGTAAAGCAGATCGTGATTTTGAATGACCTCACCGGGGGGCAGCATGTATATAGAAAAAAGAAGGGGGCCAAGAACTGAGCCTTGAGGGACACCACAACTCAACTGAGCCATCGAGGAAGTAGAGTTACCCAGACCAACAGAAAAAGTTCTGTCGGTGAGGTAAGAGCGTAATAAGCTAAGAGCTGAGCCCTTGATGCCAACCCAAGTCTCTAAGCGATGTACACTGCATCCGGAAAGTATTCACACCCCTTCACTTTCCCCACGTTTTATTATGTTACAGCCTTATTCCAAAATGGATTAAATTCCTCTTTTTTCTCACCAATCTACACACAATACTCCATAATAACAAAGTGAAAAAGGTTTTGTAGACATTTTTGCTAATTTATTAAAAATAAAAAACTGGAATATTGCATGTACATAAGTATTCACACCCTTTGCTATGACACTCAAAATTGAGCTCAGGTTCATCCTGTTTCCACTGATCAGCCTTGAGATGTTCTACGTCTTGATTGGAGTCCACCTGTAGTAAATTCAATGGATTGGACATGATTTGGAAAGGCACACTATTGTATTTTTAAATCACTTCAGGACACAGTGCTGTCGCTCGACACAACCTCTCCGTGGCATTCTTTATTTAGACTGACACAGCATCAAAGGCGGACCCGATCAAACAACCCAGAGCCCGCAGGCATCACCAATCGATCCCAGCACAATAGAACAGCACCAAATCAAATGCAGCACTGTCGATGTGTGCAGACATAACATTTCCCCCCCCCCCCGGCAGGATTTCAAACATGAAAGGTTGACACAAAGTCCTCTAGGTGGCCAGGGCGTAAACGTGTGCGAACAGGTCGCGGGGCGGCCTGAGGCTGGGCAGGCCGAGGTGGGGAGGGAGAAGGCAGGGGAAGCTGAGGCCCAGGAATGTCCGGGGCCCGTGTAGGAGCTGCATGAAGCCCCGGGGCGTCTCGCCATGCTGAGGGAATGGCTATGGTTGTGTCACCAGCTGTGTGTGGCGGAGCTGACACCTTCCGTAGACGACTGGAGTGCCACCGAGTGCCATCGCTGAGGAGGTAAGTGGCTGGGCCCAGCTGACGGGTGACTTGGAGAGGAGAGGACCAGTATGAAGCCATTTTATTGTCCCTGTGGGGCCTGCGGACCCTGACCCAGTCTGACACATTGATGTCTGGCACCCTGGTTCGTTTTGACTGGTCAAACCGTTGCTTCATCCGCGTCTGCTGACGAGTGACTGAGGCTCTGACCCCAGAGGGAGGTGCCTGAGGTGTGGAGGGGCGGAGCCTGTCAAGGGGCATGCACAGTTCCCGGCCTAGCATGAGAGAGGCTGGGGAGACGCCTGTGGTCGAGTGCTGTGTGGCCCAATAGTGCAGCAGAGTGTGACGGATGGCCTGCGTGAAAGAGCCCCCTTGGGCCATGTGTGCTCTGAGGCCGTTCTTCAGTGACTGGTGAAAACGTTCAACGCCGCCATTGGCCTGGGGGTGGTAGTACGCAGTGCGTATATGACGGATGCCCTTGCTTTCGAGATAAGCAGTGAACTCAGCAGAGACCAGCTGAGGGCCGTTGTCAGTGGTGATGGTCTTTGGGAGGCCCCAGCGAGAGAAAAGAGAGTCCAGGAAGTCAATGATGATCTGTGAGGTCACAGTGCCGGAAGTGGTGAGTTCAGGCCATTTTGAGTGTAGATCGTAGGCGACCACCATGAAGCGTTGGTGGTGGGGAACTCCATGGATCTCACCACAAATGTCCAACTGCAGGTGTTCCCAGGGCTGAGAGGGCCAGGCGAGAGGTTGCAGGGGTGGGGGAGCCTGGTGGCCAGTCTTGCCACTCACAAGGCAGGCAGAACAGTCCTTCACCAGAGCCTCAATATCTCTGTCTATCCCCGGCCACCACACCAGGTCTCGGCAGCGCTGTTTCAGTTTCACAATGCCCAGGTGGCCTTCATGCGCCGTATTCAAAACACGTGCACGGAGAGCAGCTGGGACCACTGTGCAAAACCCACGTGCCACGCAGGTGTCGTTCCAGCAGGAGAGCTCCTGTCTGACTCGGGCGAACGCAGCCAGCTCCTCTGGGACCTTGTGAGGCCAGCCGTTCTGGATGTAGGTGCGGAGCTGGGAGAGGACAGGGTCCTGTTCGGAGGCTGCCCTCAGCTCCTGCAGAGAGACAGTGGCCTGGAGGGGTGTGTGTAGCATTTGGACAATGTCCTTTTCCACACAGTCAGTGTCCGTCTGTGGAGCTGGGGTGGAGACAGAGCGAGAGAGCAGGTCGGCGACAACATTGTCTCTGCCTGGGGTGAACTGCAGGCTGAAGTTATACTGCCGGAGGCGGTCAGACCAGCGGTGCAGCCTCAGGGGTTTGTGGCCTGTCCCAGATGTGGACAGCAGCGCTGTCAGGGCCTGGTGATCTGTCCTGAGGGTGAAGGAGCGGCCATAGAGGTAGAGGTGCCACCTTTCACAAGCCCAGATACAGGCTAACGCCTCACGCTCACCCACGGAGTACCGCTGCTCGGTCAGGTTGAGGGCATGGGAGGCGAAGGCATGGGCTTCTCCACACCGTTCTGGGTTTGAGACAGCACAGCCCCTATCGCTGTGGCTGATGCGTCACAGGTCACAAAGGTGGAGCTGGAGATGTCGAAGTGAGCCAACACTGGTGGTGAAGTCAGTTGAGTCTTGAGATCACGCACAGCGTCACTGCATGCCTTTGACCACACCCATGGCTCGTCCTTACGCAGCAGCTGGCGCAGGGGGGCTGTGGTCGCAGAGTACTGGGGAAGAAACCTCAGGTAGTAACTTGTCATACCCAGGAAGGAGGCGACCTGGGCGGCCGAGCTGGGCTCAGGGATGGCCTGAATGGCGTCCAAGTTGGATTGTAGTGGAGTTACACCGCTCGCTGACAGCCGGAACCCCACGAAGTCGATGGCTGGCACAGAGAGGACACATTTCTCAGCATTGAGAGTTAGCTTGTGCTTGGACAGGGCTGCGAAGACCATGTTGAGGCGCTTGTCGTGGATTTCACTGGTGGGCCCGTGTACCACTATATCGTCCAGATAAATGGCCACGCCCAGTATGCCAGCCAGCACGGAGACCATGATTTTCTGGAAGCAGCTAGGGGCGGAGCTGAGACCGAAAGGCATCCTGGTGTAGCGAAACACTCCTGCATGTGTCACAAAGGCTGTGAGGTTTCAGCTGCTGGGGTGGAGGGGCACCTGTAAGTACCCGTCTGAGGTCGAGCTTGGAGAACACCTCAGAGCCACAGAACTGAGCAGTGAGTTCTTCTGAGGTGGGCAGTGGATACTTATCAGGGACCACTGCCTTATTTACTGCACGTAGATCGACGCAGACACGCAGGCCCCCCGACTTCTTCTTAGCCACCACGTGGTTTGAGACCCAAGGTGACGCGTCCACCGGTTCAATGATGCCAGCTTGCAGCAGTTGTTGCAGCTCGGCGGAGACCCCATCACGGAGAGCCAACGGGATGCGGCGCAGTGGTTGGATGACAGATTTCACAGCAGGGTTGAGGAGAGGTTGATGGGCGAAGGCGGAGAGGCAGCCCAGCCCCATAAACAGCGATGGCCACTTCTGCTGCCAAGGTGTGGCAACAGTCAGGATTGCTGCCCCCCTTGTGTCTAAGAGGGAGAACCCCAGAGCGGAGAACAGGTCCAGGCCCATCAGGTTGGCCCCACGGCGTGCCACATGAAAAACTGCATTGGGCACCAGCTTGGTTCCATAGCGGACAGTCACTTGGAGAGAGCCAACCAGATCGATTTTGGAGTCACCATACCCACAGAGGACAGCTGAGGGTGCGGACAGTGGCAGTGAACCGAAAAATTGACTGTAGGTATCAACATTCAGGAGAGACACACCTGCACCGGTGTCCAACAGCAGGGGGATGCACACATCATTAATGTTGACTGTGCATGATTTGAATGACACTGGCCCAGAGCTCACCTTGTGAATGACGGCGGTTGAAGACTGGGGGGTGTGGCCCTCTGACCCAGCCGGGGAAGATCGACAGACGTTGGCAAAGTGATTGTGCTTACCGCAGCTACGGCATGTCTGGCCACCGGCAGGGCAGTTCTGAGCCCTTGAAACATGAGACCGAGACCCACAGTTACCACAGGACTGTTGAGGGCGGGGCCGAGAACGCCGTCGTTGCAGTTGCAAGACGTCCCCAGTGGAGTCGGCGCCCGCCTCGCTCTGGCTGGGATGCGTCCCGAGGGGCAGCCGTGAGTAGAGGGAGGAGTCGTTGGCAGCTTGACTGGAGGTGCCCACTTGCTGTGTATTTAGCATAGCAGCACACTCGGCTGCTCCCTCAACCTGTAGTGCGATGGTAATTGCTCTGGACAGCAGCAGATCGTCTTTTTCCAGCAGGAGAGTCTCACGCACCTTTGCGTTGTTGGTGTGTTCGATTAGCTGGTCGCGAACCATCTCGTCCTGAAGCGCGCCAAACTTGCATGAGCTAGCTAGCCCTCGCAAATTAGCTACGTACTGCCGCACAGACTCACCAGGCAGTTGGTGTCGCTGACGGAATATAAATCGCCGAAGGAGGGCACTCTGTGGAGCAGCGAAACGGGTGCTCATAAGTCCCACAGCTTCGTCAAAGCTTGTGACGTTCCCCAGAGTCCCGAGCACACGATGACCCTCTGCTCCCAAGCAGTGTAGCAACAAAGCCGTCTTCCTAGCCTGGCTCACGTCGTCGAGCCCTGAGGCGATGATGTAATTTTCAAAACTATGTAGCCAGCGAGTCCATGGTACCAGAGGCTTGCCAGGTAATGCCAGGAAGGGGGCAGGTGGTGGGAGAGAGATATCAGCCATCCTCGTCGCCAATATTGTATTTTTAAATCACTTCAGCACACAGCGCTGTCGCTCGACACAACCTCTCCGTGGCATTCTTTATTTAGACCAGCGGTCGGGAACCTATGGCTCGCGAGCCATATATGGCTCTTCCGGTGACGGCATATGGCTCCCAGACAATTTTGAGTTGAAATTTAAAAAAAAAAATCAGTTTGGAACTGATTTTAAAATACTTGTGATATTTCTTAATAATACTGTGTCATTTTAAAGTAAACAGAAATTAGTTTTGAAGATAAATTTAACGGGTCACGGGTCACCCGTGGGTCGGGTCGGGAACCAATGGCTCGCGAGCATGTCCGGGTCATTGTAAAGGTGAAGAAATCAATTTTATCAGATAGCCAACTAGTTTATCCGCTTCAACCCTTGTAACGGAAAAGATGGCGAAAAGAAAAAAAGACGATGGTTACCGTGCATTCCAGGCTGCGTGCACAGAGGAATTTGCATTTGTGGAGAGAGCTGGATGGATCTGCGGTATGTCTAATATGCAATGATAAAATTGCATCGATGAAACGGTCAAATATAAAGCGGCACTTCGATACGCACCATGCTTCATTTGCATGGAAATATCCAGCGGGGGACAGCAGGAAAAGGGCATGCGAGGAGCTACAGCGGAGAGTGCAGACGAGTCAGCAGCAACTACTTGTGTGGACCAAGCAAGGTGACGGGAATTCCGCTAGCTTTGCGGGGGCTTTGGCAATAGTAAGGAATGGAAAGTCATTCACAGATGGCGAGTATGCCAAAACATTCATGCTTGATGTGGCCAATGAACTGTTTGATGACTTCCCAAATAAAGACAAGATAATCAAACGAATAAAAGACATGCCCCTGTCAGCAAGAACTGTGCACGATCGTAGCATCATGATGGCAAATCAAGTCGAGGAAACACAAATTAAGGACATAAACGGCGGGACATACTTTTCTCTCGCGTTAGATGAGTCAACAGACGTTAGCCATCTATCTCAGTGCAGTATCATTGCCAGGTGTGCTGCAGGTGACACACTGCGTGAGGAAAGCTTGGCTGTTTTGCCAATGAAAGGGACAACAAGAGGAGAGGATTTATTCACGTCTTTCATGGAGTTTGCTAAAGAAAAAAAAACTACCGATGGATAAACTTATTTCTGTCTGTACTGATGGTGCACCCTGTATGTTGGGGAAGAACAAAGGATTTGTAGCGCTTCTCCGTGAACATGAAAAGAGAGCCATCCTAAGTTTTCATTGCATCCTGCACCAGGAGGCGCTTTGCGCTCAGACGTGTGGCCAGGAGCTTGGTGAGGTGATGTCGCTGGTCATTCGAGTGGTCAACTTTATTGTTGCCCGAGCTTTAAATGATCGCCAGTTTAAAGCTCTGTTAGAAGAAGTTGGGAATCATTATCCCGGTCTGCTTTTACACAGCAACGTGCGTTGGTTGTCAAGGGGGAAGGTGCTCAGCCGTTTTGCAGCTTGCCTGAGTGAAATCCGGACTTTTCTTGAAATGAAAGGCGTCAAGCATCCTGAGCTAGACGACACTGACTGGCTCCTGCAGTTTCACTATCTCATATCTCATAACTGGCCATCTGAACCAGCTCAATGTGAAAATTCAAGGTATTGGAAGTACAAGCTCATCCCTTCAACAACCAGTGTTTGCATTTGAAAGCAAGCTGGAAGTCTTTCTCAGGGACATTGAAACAGGTCGTCTTCTGCACTTTGAAAGACTGCAACAATTTAGAGATGCATGCTTAGCAAGTGACTCCACTCAACATCTGGATCTCCAGCAGCTAGCTGGCTTTACGTCCAATCTCCTGCAGTCATTCAAAGCACGTTTTGGAGAATTTCGTGCGCGCACTGGTCTTTTCAAGTTCATCACTCATCCACATGAGTGTGCAGTGGACAAAATCGACCTGACATGCATCCCCGGGGTCTCTATCGGAGACTTTGAGCTGGAAGTTGCTGACCTGAAGGCATCAGACATGTGGATGAGTAAGTTCAAGTCACTTAATGGAGAGTTGGAAAGTCTTGCGCGACAGCGAGCAGAGCTGGCGAGGGAACACAAGTGGACAGAAATGAAAAATCTTCAACCTGAAGACCAGCTGATTCTTAAAACTTGAAACGAGCTTCCTGTGACGTACCACACAATGCAGCGTGTGAGTATTGCCGCATTGACCATGTTTGGCTCTACATATGCATGTGAGCAGTCATTCTCGCATATGAGGAACATTAAGACCAACCTACGCTCACGTTTAACTGATGAAAGCCTCAACGCCTGCATGAAGCTCAACCTCACCACGTATGAACCAGACTATAAGGCCATCAGCAAAACCATGCAGCACCAGAAGTCGCATTAAAAGTGAGACATATTTAATGTATTATACGTTAAAAATACTATATGGCTCTCAATGAAATATATTTAGAAATATTTGGTTTTTATGGCTCTCCCAGTCAAAAAGGTTCCTGACCCCTGATTTAGACTGACACAGCATCAAAGGCAGACCCGATCAAAACAACCCAGAGCCCGCAGGCATCACCAATCGATCCCAGCACAATAGAACAGCACCAAATCAAATGCAGCACTGTCGATGTGTGCAGACATAACACAGGAGCTGTTTGTGGGCTGTCTCATCTGTCCATCAACCAGGAGACAGGGCAGAAGGGAAAACCTGGCTTGGCGTGCACGGAGCAGCACATGCACGCCATGTAGCAGGCTAGTTCGGCCGGGCTGTGACATATCTTCAGATACGTAGTTTCTTGCACAGCAGAAGGGATACTGACTTTAATTGCCAGCCCTCCCCGATGGAAAAGATACTTTTGGACCACAACAAAAGAGGTATTTTAGGGTGCGGATGCAGGGCACTTAATCAATATGATAGAAGTAATCCGATATCCAAACTCCATGAATGGAGTAATGACCTGAATCTTACTATTGATGAAGTCACTTGGAAAGAGGTATGGAGATTAGCAAAGGACATTTCTGTTTGTAATAGAACTAAAGAATCTCAATTTAGATTATTACACCGCTTACAGACAACTCCCCAGCAAGTCTGAGCTCTGTATAAAGTGTAATACAGAGGTGGGGAGTTATATCTACTGTGTCTGGACATGTATATATATTGATGAATATTGGAAGAATATTGCAGATAAACTTAACATAATCTTTGGTGTTCAACTTGGAAAAGATCATCTGTGTGTAGTTTTTTGGTCTGCCTAGCAAACTGGTTAATAGCTCCTACTCCAAGAGGCTTTTGTGTTCTTTCTTTCTGTGCAAGAAATAATATCTTGTTGAAATGGATAGATCACAAGCAATAGCAGGTTGGCATAAGGTTATATTTGAGCTTATACCTATGGAATACTTGACTTACAGAGCTAAGTGTAAGGTAAATGTATTTTATAAGATATGGTCCCTTTTTCTAAACTACATAGGTCCAAGGTCAGCAGCTATTGTACTAAAGGGTTTAACAGACTGTAAGAGAGACATTTAATATCATGGGTTGATGCGTATATGAACGTTTCACTTTGGATTTTGTACTCTGATGCACAAGATTTCCTCTTCTTTTTTTCCCCTTCTTTTATTGTTGCTGTTGCTCTAAATTCGAACGGTAACTGAATGTTGATATGTAGGGGTAGTACTGTTCACCCCCCTCCTCTTTTTTTTGTTTGCTTTCCTTTATCTTGGATTAAGTGGCCTTCTCTTCTCTTTTGTTTGTTTTTCGGTGGTTTTTTTACATGTATGTTCTAAAAGAAAAAGTAAATAAAGGTACTGTTTAAAAAATAGATTTAGTGGGTAACAGACACCATAACTGCAGGATTTAAGATAAAATGGCTGCTTGTCGGAGTTCAACCAGTTGCTTAACAGTTGCTTATAATGTGCTCCATTTGGGAGTGAAAAAAATAAATAAATGAAAAAATAATTCAGTTGAAGTTTTCATTTACTAGGAATTTTACTTGATGCATATGTAACTGCAACATGTCAACATAAAACAAAAGTGAAGAGTACATACTATAAAAACTAAACAGTAATACAAGTATTATTATCCCTTATTTCATTTTAACATGTGCCTTCACATTGTTTTTAATGACAATAAATTGAATTGAATTGAACTGAAGTAGTAATATAAGATATAAATATGTGAATAATTTCGGTGTTTAGTATACATTAGGATGATGGATTTGTGTGTGTGCAAAAATAAGTACTCAAACAAAGACAACCAGACAATGTCCATCAAGTCTGTGTATGGGGCATCCTGGTTGTTCAGCCATGTATGCTCAGGCCTGATTGCAGGGTCCTGGGTTTTAAGCTAACTCACGAGCTTTGCTGTATGTCTCCCCTCTCTTTCTTCAACCGGCATTTCCCGTCTGTGGTCGCAGTTCCATTTAATAAAGGCTAAAATTGCTATATTAATACTTTAAAAAAAAGTCTATGCCCACAGCAGGAAGTGACACAGGTCAGGGGTAACACAACAGATACAAATATACAACTGATTCTATACCTATATTAATAGATAATGCTTGTATGCTTTCTATATGCTAGTCTACACAAATTTAGCCACAAAGCTGGGTTGGAGGTGCTATTCCTTCCTGGGGTAGTACATATTTTTCCCCAATTGCGCCCATCACCTTGTCACATCCCACACACATATGCTCATACGCATCTATGCTTCGTCATGCACATCTTTTTTGTAAACACATACTACCACAAAAAAACAACAATGTTTCCAATATACATATTGAGGGTTCTTTTCTTTCTTTATGAGAAGACAAAACTTTCACACGAGTCAAAGTGGAGGATTCTCTCTGTTTTTCAATTTAAGCAACTCATTTGCACAGCACCGTATGTTGGGTTTTGTTTAAGAGCCAGACTAACTAATCCTATCATTTGCCTCGCTATGCATAACTGTTTACATCAGCCTGTATGACACTGGCCGCTGTGTGAGAAAGGCACAACTTATTAAGGATCTGAATACGTATGATGATTTTATGGAGGGACTATCAACTACAAAAAAAATACGGAAAAAATGTAGTTACAAAACTTTATTTTGTAACATTTCTGTGTAATTCACAAAAATGTTGTTGTGGACATAAAAGTACACCCCAAAAGTAGGTGGTATATAACATGTCCTGATTGTCCCCACTAAAATCTGGTAATAGTAGCAGTAGTGGTGGTATTCTCACTATTTATTAATCAATATACTACAAGTAGTATGAATTTTAAATAATTTACCATAGCATACTGTTTCAATTGTAGCCCATTGGCCACAGTGGCTGGTGGGTTTTTAACGTCGCTAAACAAAGCGGTCAAAATCATTTTATGGCGCCTAATGCTGAAGAGACTTGTAAAACTGACACGCAAAATGAACAGACTTTATTTTGGGGGGGAACAGATTTGGTAAACAACTCTATTTTGAACGAGCAATTGCAGACAACGCAGAAATTGTCCAACCTCTTGACACTAATTTGATTTAAAATGCGTCAGTGTCCAGGCTCATTTCATTGTCCCCAGTGACCATTCCCAGTTCCAGCTACCAAGTAAACATTTACATGACCAGAGAACGACACCTTGAATTTAGACTCATTCTGATCAGTCAGCTGAGAGTGTAGCCTAATCCATCAAACCCTCGCCATTTAGGGGGCCCTCGGTAAAATGCCAGACCATTTATTGCCAAGTTTGCGGACCCCTGCGATCCTGCGCCTCGAACTGGCTCCGCCCATTCATATGATTGGGGTCACATGATTAAAAAACCCATCCATCCATCCACTGCTGTTTGGTCCAGGCAGTGTCATAGATCCGGCTACACGGAGAGAGGCCACCGTTAGCTTTAACTGCTTAAACAGCTGAAATGGTGAGTGTGAAAGAAGCTAATAGCAGCCATACTAAAGTAATAGCAGTCATTCTAAAGTTAAGTAAGTCGTGTTGTTTTTTTTTAGTCAAAAGCGACATAAAGTTTGCTGTCAGTACCGCTCGTGAACGAATTGTACACTTCTCTGTATGACAGGCAAGCTTGGGTTAGCTTGAATGGCTAGCTGTGTCAACACAGTAACCTCCAGGGCCGTCTCGGCTTGAATGATTATTGTTTGGCCCATCAAAAACCTTTGACTGTATTTGATATTAATTCAAATTGTTGCTCACAAATGTACGATTGTATCTTGCATTTAAATAAGGCTAGGCAGCCGTGATAATAGGAATCGCTATGTGGGTTACGTTAGCTGATTTCGCTAGTAACGCTACCTTATCAAATCGTTAACGTTAGCTTAGCTGTAAGATTCTGGTCTGTGTTGCAGCAGCGTAAAATATGCACAGGCGTACTTGCCTGTTTCCTTAGACATCTATGGCCAGTGGCGACTTAATTAACTAGTTGGCATTGCTTTTGTTTTTGATTCAGTCATCAAGTTATTTATCAACATCCTATTCCTCTGCCTCACCATCAGTTAAGTGCCGTTCTTTGGTGGTCCTGTCAGGAGCTGTGCATCAACACTGCTTCAGTTAGAGTTCCCTTCACCTGGTAACGCTAGCCGAATGGCCGGGTCTCGCCTGGCACATAAGCCCTCCCACACACACACACACACGCACACAAAAGTTGTTATTGTTTCATGTTACTGTAAATCTCTTGATAAAATGTGTAAAATCTGTAACAATCCTCATCAAACATCGTCATGATTCCACTAATTAGTGCAGCTCCTGCAGTGCTGAAGCATATTTTCGTTAGCTTCTGTTGTGTCCAAGGCAGATGTCATGGATGCACTCAAGGAATCACCTTGCCAAAGTTAAAATCTCAGCTCTTAGACTCACCATGAACAGCAACGTTGGTGGTTTATCCATTATTAATTGACGAGTCAATATTGCAGACTTCTTGTGCCACAATTCTCTGTCTTCACATGTAGATGCACATTAACTTTGTCATACTCTGAATTTGCATGCCAAGTCAAATGCGCGCACATGGTAAAATATACAGTATCCTAGAGTACACAGAATGTTATGGGACATAAACTTGACCTCAGTTTTTAACCAACAAATACTATATGGACTGATGCCAATTAACAGATGTATATGAAAATATTGGATGGGACCCCAATACATTTATTGACCCCCCCCAAACAAAGTGTCCAGGATAGTCCATTTTGTACCACTGAACAAATGTGTGAGGTAGATATGCCGCTGAATATTCTACTCTGTTCTGTTCTATTCTGTTCTGTTTTCAGAGTTTCCTAGGGGGTTTGTTTGGGCCGGTATTTGAGATAGATGTGGTGCTTAATGATGCAGAAAACAGAAAAACAGCTGAATTGAAGACAGAGGATGGTAAAGTCGAGAAACACTACCTGTTCTATGATGGCGAGTCAGTTTCTGGAAAGGTAGGCTGGATTTTGTAGTGGTTCATAGTGGGCTCCTTGGATCAGCAGGGTTCAGGTCCCAGAGGATCTCTAGAAAAAAAATAAAATTTTCTTTCTTTTTTTTTCCTTTTGCAACTATTTCATGTACTAGTCAGCAGAACTCATGTATTGGTTCCCTCAGTCATTTGCCGACCTTGTGGGATCACAAACTTTTCGGCCATTCGTTTGAAGAAACACGTATTTTACGGTTCCAAATGGAAAAGGAATTTTGTTTTGCTTTGTGTTTATGACTTTCCTTGTCTTTTGAAGGGACTGAGGTAGATGTCATTAATTTAGTTTTTATGTGGTGTTAAACACCAAAAAATATGGTCTGCATCATCTGTTTGGGCTCTCTCCCTGTTGAATATACAGCAAAATAAAAATAAAAACATTTTAAATTTAGCTTGCTTTAATGGGCTATTGTGGTGGGGAATGTTTGTTTTACTGTATCAGTAGCCAGAGCTATTTAAGGATTTACACATTTGTTACAACATACATCTCATTTAACATAACACTGAATCACAATAAGCCGTTTCCCTCTCAGGTGAATCTGAATGTGAAGCAGACAGGAAAAAGACTGGAGCATCAGGGTATCCGTATTGAGTTTGTTGGACAAATAGGTAAGTTCACTTAGCTCAGCACATCAACAGCTTTTCTTAGAGCCATTAATAAGGTTTAAATATGTTCTTACATAGACACTGTTCTACTGTTTCTTCCATAAAACTATAAAGAATTAGCTGTTATACATAATGATTATGACGTGCACTACTAATCATTCTGTTTATTGGCTGAAGGACATGTTCATTCCCAGATTTTATCAAACGTTGAGTTTCTGCATTATGTGTTGTTCGGAAACTTCACCAAGCTCAGTAAAGACCACCAAGCATTTGACTTCATAACTGAAAAGCCCCACTTGCCAACAATGTGCTGTGGACTTCAACATGTGGTTTAGCAGAACATGTGCTTGTCATGTGCAACTGGCATCCTGCTATTGTAGCAATAGCCAATGTTTTGTTCCAATCTGCTCAAGAAAACAGTGTATACAGTAACACAATGTTTACTTGCAGCTAGAAAAGCACTATATAAAATGCAAATTGATTGATTTATTGATTATGCAGAATTCACTTTTCTCACACATTTAAATTTTCAGATTTACCCTCTGATCTGAATTCTTGATATAGTTCAGAATAGTACAGTCATATTTCAGAATAGTTTAAGAATTTTTTTTATTTCTTCATTCCAAGGGTGCAGCTAAAAAATTTTACTAGGCTATCATTTGAATAGAACTTAATGCAGCTCTAAAACTGTTGTATTTTCTTTCTAGCGCTGTGCAATGCTACTGGGTTACTTTCAGTTGTGCCTTTCTTTTTCCCCACAACAAATTATCCTGAGCTGCAATGGGGTAGTGTTCAACAGTTATTCAAATTGTAGATGTTTAATTTCACTGCTGTGCTGTTCCACAGAGATGCATTCAGCAGCTAAACTGTTTTCTGTGTTTCAGAGCTGTTCTCTGATAAAAGCAACACCCATGAATTTGTGGACCTGGTGAAAGAGTTGGCTCTGCCTGGAGAGCTCACCCAAAACAGGAGTTATGACTTTGAGTTTATGCAGGTGGAAAAGCCATATGAATCCTATACTGGAGCTAATGTCAGACTCAGGTACATTCATTACACACTTTTAGTGCAAGACCAATGGTCTTTTAAATTCACAACCACAATTGCTCTCTGTCTCTTTCTTGTCAAAAGTTTATATCAAGTCAAGTTTTATTTATTTAAAGTGCATTATCACCAACAAGCTTTCAGCATACGTACAGTGGGACGAACAAGTATTTCATACACTGCCAATTTTGCAGGTTTTCCCACTTACAAAGCATGTAGAGGTCTGTAATTTTTATCATAGGTACACTTCAACTGTGAGAGACGGAATCGAAAAGAAAAATCCAGAAAATCACATTGTATGATTTTTAAGTAATTTGCTTTTTATTGCATGACATAAGTATTTGATACATCAGAAAAACAGAACTTAATATTTGGTAAAGAAACCTTTGTTTGCAATTACAGAGATCAGACATTTCCTGTAGTTCTTGACCAGGTTTGCACACACTGCAGCAGGGATTTTGGCCCACTCCTCCATACAGATCTTCTCCAGATCCTTCAGATTTCGGGGCTGACGCTGGGCAACACAGACTTTCATCTCCCTCCAAAGATTTTCTATTGGGTTCAGGTCTGGAGACTGGCTAGGCCACTCCAAGACCTTGAGATGCTTCTTACGGAGCCACTCCTTAGTTGCCCTGGCTGTGTGTTTCGGGTCGTTGTCATGCTGGAAGACCCAGCCACGACCCATCTTCAATGCTCTTATTGAGGGAAGGAGGTTGTTGGCCAAGATCTCACGATACATGGCCCCATCCATCCTCCCCTCAATACGGTGCAGTCGTCCTGTCCTCTTTGCAGAAAAGCATCCCCAAAGAATGATGTTTCCACCTCCATGCTTCATGGTTGGGATGGTGTTCTTGGGGTTGTACTCATCCTTCTTCTTCCTCCAAACACGGCGAGTGGAGTTTATACCAAAAAGCTCTATTTTGGTCTCATCAGACCACATGACCTTCTCCCATTCCTCCCCTTGATCATCCAGATGGTCATTGGCAAACTTCAGATGGGCCTGGACATGCGCTGGCTTGAGCAGGGGGACCTTGCATGCGCTGCAGGATTTTAATCCATGACGGCGTCATGTGTTACTAATGGTTTTCTTTGAGACTGTGGTCCCAGCTCTCTTCAGGTCATTGACCAGGTCCTGCCGTGTAGTTCTGGGCTGATCCCTCACCTTTCTCATGATCATTGATGCCCCACGAGGTGAGATCTTGCGTGGAGCCCCAGACCGAGGGAGATTGACCGTCATCTTGAACTTCTTCCATTTTCTAATAATTGCGCCAACAGTTGTTGCCTTCTCACCAAGCTGCTTGCCTATTTTCCTGTAGCCCATCCCAGGCTTGTGCAGGTCTACAATTAGCTCTCTGGTCTTGGCCATTGTGGGGAGGTTGGAGTCTGATTGATTGAGTGTGTGGACGGGTGTCTTTTATACAGGTAACGAGTTCAAACAGGTGCAGTTAATACAGGTAATGAGTGGAGAACAGGAGGGCGGAATTCTTACTGGTTGGTAGGGGATCAAATACTTATTTCATGCAATAAAATGCAAATTAATTATTTAAAAATCATACAATGTGATTTTCTGGATTTTTGTTTTAGATTCCGTCTCTCACAGTTGAAGTGTACCTATGATAAAAATTACAGATCTCTACATGCTTTGTAAGTGGGAAAACCTGCAAAATCGGCAGTGTATCAAATACTTGTTCTCCCCACTGTACATTGTATTGGGAGAGATATCCAAGTTAAGATAAATAAACATGAGCCCATATTTAGATGGTGCATCAAAATTACTCTGATTAGCCAATAGATGCAATTTTCACTGAGGCACTATCAATTGTGTGTGTGTGTGTGTGTGTGTGTGTGTGTGTGTGTGTGTGTGTGTGTGTGTGTGTGTGTGTGTGTGTGTGTGTGTGTGTGTGTGTGTGATCGATCATCATGAAAGACATGTAACATGCCATTTCTGGTAATTATGACTTTTCACTGCTATACAGTTAGTTACTTTACAAGTGCTGCATTGTTTCTGACATTACGTTCACAGTTCCAGTCTGACTTTAGCAGCTTGTTTTGTCTTGGTGTTTTTGCCCAGATATTTTCTCAGAGTGACAGTAGTTCGTCGTCTTTCTGACCTGGTGAAAGAATACGAGCTGATTGTCCACCAGTTAGCCACTTATCCAGATGTCAACAATTCCATCAAGATGGAGGTCGGCATAGAAGACTGTCTGCATATCGAATTTGAATACAACAAGTCAAAGTAAGATCATTACCTTGTAACCTTGACCCAAGAAAAAAAGAGCGCATTACTCCCTCAGCTAATAAAACTTCCAAAGTACATTAAACCCAAGGGTCAGTGTGAACCTCGTGTTACTGTTCACCAGATACCACCTTAAGGATGTGATCGTGGGGAAGATTTATTTCCTGCTGGTCAGGATCAAGATCCAACACATGGAACTACAACTCATCAAGAAGGAAATCACTGGCATAGGTAAAAGTCCGTTGTTGTAATAGTACATGTTTAATCAGAGGGGTGAAATCAAAGTGAAACAGAGCTAAGACATCAAGGTAAACATCATCACAATGACAATCACGGGCATACTAAAAATCAAGCTTTTTGAACTGTATGTTAGATGCAACTAGCTATGAAATGAAATGCAGTGATAGTTGAAACAGCCTGGCTATAATAGCTACATAAGCTTTATATGTAGGCTCTCTTCATGGTAATTTTAAAAAAGATTAATTTTATTATTACCTACTCATGTCTTATTAACACCACCAAGTACTATGTTGTGCCACACTCCCTTTTTTTTCCTGGGCTTTAGTTCTCTGCGTCTTGTTTTTAAATGGGATATGATATCCGCATGTCAGTGCCACCACAGAAAAACAAAATGGTGCCAAGCATAAAACCATGGAAGAAGCTCTCTGTTATTATGCTCATCTAATTTAATTGTCTTGTCATCCTCACAAGGCCCCAGCACTACCACAGAGACGGAAACTGTTGCTAAGTATGAGATCATGGATGGAGCGCCTGTTAAAGGAGAATCTATCCCTATCAGACTATTTCTGGCAGGTAGGACTCTCCTCTTATTCCCTTCCAAATTGCATTGCTGTCAAACTGCATTGCTTTTGAGAGAGATTTCCATAAAAGCTACAAGATTTTATGAAAACAATTGGGATGTTTTTCCAGCTTTTTGGAGAGGGCATGTGGGTATTCATGGTAACTGATTCAAACACTGTGATGGGCAAAAATAGTTTGATGTAAAAAAAAAAAAGATGAGATACATGAAGTGATTTTGAAGTCTCATTTAGATGGTGCCATGTAAATATTGAAAGCTTCAGTAATACACTGTTATGTATTTTTCTGCATCTGCTGACAGGATATGACCTAACAGCCACCATGAGGGATGTCAACAAGAAGTTCTCAGTTCGCTACTTCCTTAATCTGGTGCTGGTGGATGAAGAAGACAGGAGATACTTCAAACAACAGGTATTGTACTCCTACATGATAATGAATTGCATGACCCACAAATGTTGTTTTACCCAAGTTAGGACGTCTCCATCTCTTTCTTCCCAACACACACCCGTTTAGCATCTCATTAAGGGTTCCAGATTTGCACACGAAACAGTCTGCATTCATTATACAAGTATTGAGCTCATGGTGTATTATCAGTTGATCTATGCTGGAGTTTTCTCATTTACTGCTTTTTACCATGCAAACAGCTTTTCTGTCATACATTAGAGATTCAAAGGTTTATTTGTCACATACTACAAGTACAATGAGCAGTGAAATGCCTTTTTTTGGCAAACTGACTGTATGACAAGAAGAAGTAGAACAGGTAAATAGGAATAAAATGTAAAACATGAAAAATCTGGGGATTGTACAGAATGTGTACACTGATAAATATCTATATAAAAATGAGCAAATGGTGTGCAAATGTACAAATAGTTTAATAAATAATAATAATATTATTATATTATAAATAGTCTGTATGAAAGAAAATGTCAGGCAAAGTGACAGTTCTTAGTATGTATACACAATGTAAGTTTTTTTTTTAAAGTTTCCTTTATTAATCCACTTGGGGAAATTCAGTTGCTGTAAATTAACCCATCCAAGCTGTGGTTTGTGTTGCTAGGAGCAGTGGGCTGCCGCCTTTGTGCTGCGCCTGGGGACCCACTCCAGTTCTTTTCCCATTGCCTTGGTCAGGGGCACAGACAGGAGTATAAACCCTAAAATGCATGTTTCTTTTGATGGTGGGAGAAACTGGAGCACCCACCGGAGCAAAGTTATTAATGTTATTTGGTGTTTACTGCCCTTATGGGCAGGGGGAAAAACTCCTTCTGAGTCTCTCTGTGTTGGCCTTATTGCTGCGGAGGCATCTGCCCAACCGCAGCAGCTGAAATAGTCCGTTATTGGGATGATGGGTATCCATAATTATCCTTTTAGCTCTGGTCCTGCACTGCCTGGTGTATAAGTCCTGTAGGTAAGTGGACTGCATTTATATAGCGCTTTATTAGTCTACTGACCACTCAAAGTGCCTTACAATGTGTGCCTCACATTCACCCATTCACACACACTTTAAACTGATGGCGGAGTGTGAGTAAGGGGGTGAGTGTAGTCCCACTCAGCCGACTGAACCACTCTGCAGGGCTTTTTGGTCTTGAGAGGTACAGTTCCCATACCAGAACTGTACTACATGATCAAGCTTAAAGCAGTAGGGATTTCCTCTCTGCCCCCTACATACGTACATGCCTCTTGTCACAAATAAATAGCAGAAATTTGGATTTCTTTTCCTGGGGTGGTTTGAGTCCACTTGTCTCGATAGGTCACTGCAAATCAATACAAAGTTATTCTGAGTGATCACTTTTCTATCCTTATGGGAGTGGTCTCTTCCAGGATGACAATGCCCCCATCTACACGACCATAGCATATGATATGAATCATATGTTATGGCTTTCGCAGTCACCAGATGTCAACCCAATCAAACACCTACTGGAGATTTTGTGCTGATGTGTTCGACAGCGCTCTCCACCACCATCATCAAAACACCAAATGAGGGAATATCTTCTGGAAGAACGGTGTTCCATCCCTCCAGCAGATTTCCGAGACTTAGAATCTATGACAAGGAGCATTGAAGCTGTTCTGGATGCACATTGTGCCCCATTACCTTATGCTGGTTTTTCTTTTACTTTGTCCCCCGTCCATACATATGAAATATTTTAAGTTTCTCATATTTCATAAGTGTTTTTTCTGTGAGGTAAATGAATGATTTATGGTCTTTTACCTCATCGAAAGACATGGTTGACTAATTGGACTGGTGTGCGTATTGGCATAAGACAGGTCTGTATTGCTCTTGAATTTTGATGATACCAATGAACAGATCTCTAATAAGAGAAAACTAGAATGCCAGAAGATTATTTTATTTAAACAGCTTGTGCAAACATCCACAGTTGCTGCATCACAGTCAGTCTTCCTTACTGTTCACCACCCTTGTTTTGTTTTTCTGGATGAAGTTTGGACTTACCCAAGAGTATGTTCATTCCCTCTTTATGTTCCTGCTTCCTGTTTCTCCAGTCTTTCTTTATCGCTGTCTTTTTTTGTGACTGCTATGAGATCTTCCAATGTATTTATTACTATTTCCCTGTTTTCTCTTACTCTGTCTTTCTGTCTGTCTAGGAGATTGTCTTATGGAGGAAAGCTCCAGAGAAGCTAAGGAAACGAAACTTTCATCAGCGCTACGAGTCACCAGAGCCCAGATACCAACCAGTCACTGCAGAACAGCCAGAGTTGTGAGGAGAACCCTATGGACTGAAAATCCACACACACACCCCATCCCCTTCACTGCTGGCCAGCCAGAGATGTGAGGGCTGCCCTGCTAACCCCCCCGGACTGAGAAATATACATGAATACACATATATACACATCCCTCAACCTTTAACCATCAAATGGCTTGAGATATGAGCTACCACAAACTCTCACTCCACCTACCCTCCAACCAACCCCACCCCCAAGACTGAAACACATGCACATACACTGACATTTACACACTTTAGGACAAATAAGCATTCAGTCAAACTCTACCGAATGCAAAACAAAATTGAAACCGAGATGGAGGTGGGATTGGGAAACGAGGGTGCAAATCTACTTGATCTAACCAGCGGAAATAAAAAGTGAGACAATATATATTTTATTTGGGCTTTTCAGCCTAGGAACATATACGCAGCCACACAAATGTGCGAGCCATACAATTCCAGTATGCTGATTGCAAAGGAAAAAAAATGGGAGCAACAGAGAAGCAAGGCTACAGCCATCATGCACTAAACCGCATTCTGCTCTACTCTTTATACACAGATGGCATTGCAACAGGAGCTTTCACCTCCTTCATATTGCACAACTATCATCTTTGGCCCTTTCTGATACCCCATCTGTAAAAGAAGGCGTTTGACATAGCCCAGTTTGGGCCATCCAATAGATGAGCATTCAAGACAAAGTGAAATAGAACGGTTTCAACTTGAGAGTACAGGCTGAACAAGGGGTCAGATACTTATCCTCTGCATATTTTGAATTTTCAACACCCTCTGTTGGCTGTGATGGCAACTAAGTCCTCCCTTTTTTTATATGCTAGCTCAGATGTCAGAAGCCTTCTAGTTCTCAATTGTCTTGTAACATGATGCAAAGACAAAAGCTGTGCCGACACTGAGACTCAACAGCCAACAAACTAAACTTCCCATGGGAATGAATTCTGAATTTGGAAATACATAATGTAAAAACTGTCCATCTTAACAAGTTATGTTGTATCTTGTCTTTAAAGTTAATTTAAAAGTGAAAAGAGGAGAGAGAAAAAAAAATCTGCCTGTGGAGTGAGATCATTTTACCACTTTCCAGTGCAGCCCACCACTTGATTCAATAAAAATAATCTTGAAACAAGGGATCTACCCTACGGCATAACATAGTCCCTTGTTTCAAGGAAGTTTTTGAAACAAGTGAAAATTAATTGGAACCAGTCTTAAAACAAGATTTAAAAAAAAAACTTGTTTAAGAGTTTTAAAAGCTGAATATAACATACAAATCAGTTGTTAAGATGATTATTTATTGCAGTAACAGGTGCATCTCCAAACACATCCAGATGCTGTGATTTTGGGGACTCGGAACACATGTCTCTGTGTTTTCTAAGGTGTTTCTATGACAACAGGCGTTCTATGATGTCCAACGGTTCCCTGTATTTATGACTAGCGTTGAAAGACAAACTGTTTCAGTCACCTTAAGTTATTTAGTGTCCATTTCAGTGCTGAGGGCAATCTGCAGTCAACTCGAGAGAGTGCATTTCTTAGAATTCTAAAACTAAAATGCTGCTAGAAAAAAAAACTCAAAAGCTTGTTACAAAAGTTGTGATGCTCAAATTATGGGGGTGGAAAAGGACTGGAAAGTGTGCAGTCTCATTCAATTTTGAATTGAGTAGAAAGTGAATTGACCTCAGCCATGATCAGTGTACTACAGACTCGTGCTTTTTTTGGCCATTTCACTTTTCATTTCATAGGACACACTGTATTTTGAAAGTTTTTGTTTGCTACATTCAGACTGACATATGTCTTATCTGATAACGGTTAGCACCGACTTGGGTGCCCGATAAAAATACTGTCAGATTAAACCCAGCAACGCTTCACTGTGATGCTCTGACCAGCAGTTTTGGTCCTGCTTTAAAAACACACACCCAATATCACCTCTTCTGTGTGTGTGTGTAGGGAGAATCTAACATTTAGGGCTGATTGGTCAGTTTTGCACGTTCCCCTCTGATTTTTACGTTTAGGAAAAGGAGCAAGGAATCTGATCCTTGATGGCACTCAAGGACAATTTCACCTCAGAGATCTCCAATGTCTCTTAATGATCATTATACTGGCACTTCTATGTATTGCTCTGTGTTTTATATGGTCTCTTTATACTTCATGTCCAAGTGCTGGCCATATGTTTGTATTTTTTCCACTTAAGTTCTGAACAGTTTAGGTTACACTTTTCATTTTCCCTTCCTTCAAGCCACGGGACAAACACTAGTTTTGTTTTCCTTTCTGTTGAAAGCCTGATTTTTCTCAAGCAGTCTTAATGGTTGCCTGTTTTTCTTTCTACGCAATCCACCTAATTTTGTCATGGCCTTTATGGATGTCAATCAGTTGTTCCACTATCAATCTTTCCGAACACTACAGCCAGGAATTGTTCAGTTTTGTTTAAGTGCCTGTAAAGGTAACAATGAAACACTTCTATGCCAAAAAACACAACCTGTCCCTGTCTTATGCACTGCATGTCTATATTCATACAATGTCCCATCATGCCATTGACTTGTGTATGGATTACTGATATCTGTATATATACCCCAGCCCAAATATATAGCTAAAAATAAAGCAAATTTATACTGAATATGTTTGGGGCAATACTCTCATTAATGATTGCTAATGGACTGAGGTTACAGTGAGACAAATGACCTCTTTAAAGTGTTTAATTGTAACCAATAGCATGCAAAGCAAATATGCTGAATTAAGTCATGATTTAGGTTAGTTATGAGCAAACTCCCCCATAAATTTTGATTTCGCAGTGGTAGACTAGTATTTAATGTACAATAATGTGGTAAATGTGTTACAGATCATTTGGAGAAAAAAAATTACATGGTCATGTTAGTTTGCCAGTAGCTACTAGCAAACTAACTGCAAGCTAGCCCACTACGTAACCTGCATGTTGGGGGGGAGTTCTCTTGTTTCTACAAGATTCATCAGCCGAAATATCTGAAATAACCTTAAAGTTAGCAACATAAACATTTGATTAGGAATTGGAAAATTTGCAGCACATGTAAAATAAAAAAAAAGGTTTAGAAGAATAAGCTGCCCTTACAGGCCAGAGAGGAGTGCGTTTGCTCCAGGTTGGCAGAATACAAACCAGGAAAGACCTCCAGTTGGTTGTCTTAAGGGCAAAGGGTACCTTTCAATCAAAGCAAAGGGAGTGAAAGTTTTTCAGCTTTCTCTCCCTTGCTTGTTTTTTCCTGTCCACATTCCTCTCCAACCCCTTATCAGTAGGACTAAAGAGTTCTGATTTTGCAGCCTTAAGCGCTGCTAATGACTGGTACTAAAGCCCACTTATCTGTTTTCTGGTTTTGCTGGCAGCAGACTGGGCTATGCCTCTTTAGCACCGAGTCTGAGTTATGGCAATGACAAGATCTACTGCTTAAAGTTCAGGCTGTTAGTGCTTCAGCAAATTTGACACTGTTGGCCTCAAAGAAAGTAGAATCAGTTCATCTGGAACTGATTCAGCGTTCTTTAATTTTCTTATCTAGCTTGTTGAGCATGCATAAAGACATATTGGCCTCAGTAATAACAAGTACTGGTTCTGAGGGACTCAGAGTGCTATTGACTGAATCTGAGAGATGTTAGATATCAAACGTGAAAGGACACATTTGTAGGCATGGACGTGTGCAGTGCAAAACACAAGTCTCCATCCTTAACTTGCTTCTTGTAGATGGACCAAACAGGATGGCCCCAGTGAGGGCACGTTTGGCTGTCTTTCTTCAGGGTATCCAATGAGCTGCCTACTTCTAGGTTGCCACGATTTTTCAAGCCTGTGAACTCTGTAGGTCTTACTGAATTTGTCAAGGCCACCTTGAATATATACCTCTGCTATGAAGTCGACCATGGGCTTGGAAAATATCAATGGTAACAAGTTGAGAAACTCTCAGAATGTGATTTTATACCTGTTGTTGCCTTGCCTTTTTTTCCCCAATAGCTGAATTTAAGAAATATTTAACGCGGGAATTTACTTGAACGAAAATCCCTGTTTTAGTTTTCAACCTTTATCTGTAGATTGATTGTATTTGTTTATTTGTTTATTTGTATGACTTATTTCGTGATATGTATATGGTTTTAAAGTGAATTATGTCTTTATGTACCTTAAAGCATTATGCTATTATTATTATTATTATTATTATTACTCATAATTATGTGCATGACTCTTCAATTTTGTAAGGTGCATTTTTCTGGCAGGAGATATGATTCCTCTCTCTAGCTTTGTCATCAAAATGTCAAGAAGGTCATTGCAACATTCAGAAACCTTTGTTGTAGGGAGGCATTTCTGCCCCGGATGTAATGTTCCTATAGGAATGTATAGAAAAATATATTTCAAAACATACATTAAACAACACTGAATAACATTCAGATATTCAAATAATATACAATAAATAACATCCATTGTATCAAAAAAATCTAAAAAAAAAAAAATCTCGTAGATGTAATGGAGAATTTGACTGCTGAAATATTCGGCTGGTTTCCTCTGGGAAATAAATTCATTCATTCAAGCTTTATTTCAGACTCAGGGTCCAGATAAAAAACAGGACATTACATGGAATATATTACACATGCACCATAACAGATCAATGTTTAAGAAAGGAGAACTATAACGTAATGTCCTACAAAGTGAAACTGTACCAGTGCCCCACAGCTGGGATTGGTAGTGTGTAATACTAAACCTTATGTTGGATAAAATCAAGATGATTTCATTTACATAAGTAATAATCTGGCAAATAAATTTATACATGAGATTTCTCAAAACAGTTTGGAAAGTATTGATTCTTGCAGCCACAAACATTTCACTTGCACTGACTACACCATCAAGGTCTCTTAAGTAATATTCTCACAGCATCATTATAAAGTCTCGGTAAGCTTGTTTTTTGTAGTTTGATCACAAGTATGCAATATAAGTGGTGTACAATATGCTCTGAAAATACATCTTCACTCCAAGTGAGTGATGTACATGATTACGTCAATCCTTGAAACCACTTATTATGGCATCTTAAGCATTTTATTCATCAAACACTATTATGTCCGAAAGGTTCCAAAATAAACGTATAAGGGTGAGTCTTCAATTAAGGGAGTTTTTCTGTCCCCAGGGTAGATTTTCAAGAAAAAAACGTTTTTTTAAAAAAAACAATTATTGTATTTGTTAGAGTTAGGTTGTGTTAGCTATGAAAAAAAGATTTGTGTCTCAATGACATTTTAATACTTTTTCAGTATGTTGAAAATTCCAATGTGCCAGAATTTCACTGTTGTGGGCTTGTCCCTAACCCAGACATTTTAACTTCCCATCTATGATAAAGTAATAAAAATGGCTAAATTCATTTAAATTCAAAGCTTTACTTTTCATTTTCTCATAATAATTTAAAAAGACATATTTCAAATTCATATGGTTTATATACGTGCAATTTGCACATTTTTGATAGTTAAATATGGCTGTCCCTCATACATCTGTCATTACCATCACACCCAACATTTTAGAGAGCAATAACGTTTTTTCAAACTACAACAACATGGTTGCCATGGAAATGAGAAGTTCCAGAGGCGCATGAGCAGTCATGGCAGAAGCGTGACTTTTTCATGTCCACAAATGTAAGTAATTTGAAGATTTATGTGTCCTGATCTGAGAGTATGTTTATTAGGCATCATTATCAAGCAAGTTACTAATTGAGTATATTAGTTCAGAAATAAGAATTGCACTTTATTCACGTATATTCATTGTACATTGTATGTTAGCTAACAAGTTAGATTAGCAAGTTTAAGACTTAGCCAACTTTTTCTCCAAAAAGTGAAAATTGTCATTACCATCACGTGTCATTACCATCACACAACTGGCAGTATAATACCAAATATCAAACTTATTTTGTAATATGAAACTTATTTTGTAGGATGATCAAAGCTATGCTAAGATATTTGTTCCAGACCACTTAACAGAACTTTTGAAAAGGGAAAAAAAACAGATTTTAAAGAAATTTATTTTTTCAAAAGTATTTTTTCACCCGTAATGACCAACAATGCATATTGGGTAAGTACAGGAAATGACGCCATCTCTTGCTACCTGGAAACCAGATCGGCATATACGGGTACTTCGCAATACGTCATGGCCGCGCCCCTTTTCGAGGGATAGAAAACCTCAGGTTCTAAAGATGCTAATGCAATTTGATGTGTTTAGCTGAGAATTTTGAGAAGTTTGTATGCGTTCATTTTGTGTTAAACAAACCTTTGTTTTATAAACACATCTAGTAATTATTTTGCTACCTTGCCTGAACCTGAGCGTTCGCAATCCCTTAATAGATTAAGGTTCCATCTGCCAGTGGATTAAAAACTTCCTGATGGACAGGAGGCAGCTGGGGAGGCTGGGTACAATCACATCCAGCACCTGGACAATCAGCACTGGCGACCCCCAGGGATGTGTGCTCTCCCCTCTACTCTTCTCCCTTGACACAAATGACTGCACCTCAGGTGACTCGTCTGTTGAACTTCTGAAGTTTGCGGATGACATAACCATCATTGGCCTTATCCAGGATGGTGACGAGTCTGCATATAGACGGGACGTAGATCTGCCTTTTGGCTAAGATCAAGTGTAGTATCAAGTGTAGCTGGCCCCCTGGTGCGGCCATAAGAACCTCGAGCTGAACACGCTCAAAATAGTGGAGATGACAGTGGACTTCAGGAAGAGTCCCCCAACACTGCTCCCGTCCCCATACTCAACAGCACAGTGTCTACGACAAAAACCTATAAAGTTCTGGGTTCCACAATCTCCCAGGACCTAAGGTGGGCATCCAACATAGACACAATCATCAAAAAGGCCCAGCAGAGGATGTATACTTTCTCCGCTATCTCAAAAAATTCAACCTGCCCAGGAACTGTTGATTCAGTTCTACAATGCAATAATCCAGTCTGTCCTCTGCACATCCATCACTGTCTGATTTGATTTGGCCACCAAACAGGACAGGGGGACTACAACGGACAGTTAGGTCTGCAGAGAAAATCATTGGTGCCAACCCGCCCTGCATTCAGGAATTATACACTTCCAGACTCAGGAAATAGGCAAGCAACATCACTGCAGACCCATCACACCCTGGTCACAACCTGTTCCAACTCCTCCCCTCTGGCAGGCGCTACAGAGCACTTTACCCCAAAACAACCAGATATAAAAACAGTTTCTTTCTGCGGGCTGTCATTCAAATGAACGCTTCACACTGTCAAATAAATCCAATTATTTTGTTTACACTATACATTTTACATGTAGTAGTAGGCTCTGTCATGTCCATCTACCTCAGCCATGTATGTAAGTAACCTGCTAACATCTATTTCAGCATCTTTGATATATTCTCTGCATGATTGCACTTTCTCACCTCTTATTTCGCCTGTATAAGTCAATCCTTGTGTATATATCCCAAGATTGTTGTGCTGTAGTTTTGTTATTCTATGTTAAGTACACTGAGAGAGCCACGAGACGAGTCAAATTCCATGGCCAATAAACATGATTCTGATTGATCGGTCAGTTGTTATGCTCCTTCAGCCGCCCTCCAAATGAATCAATGACCCGATACAGTGGCCAGACATTGCTTATCCGGACATCTACATATATTTGATCGAGGCTTCTTTTTTTTTAATTGAAAACGATTCATTTACAAACATCAAGGCATACAAACCACGACAGTAAACACCTTTCAACATACAAGGCACATCAGGTAAGAAAGAGAACTTAAATTGTATAAAATAAAATAAAATACATAACATAAATGAAAGAGAATTAAAAAATTGATAGATAAAAGAAATTAATAATAATAATACGTCTGCACTTTTTTTATAGTTGCTCTAGGGGTCCTCTGATATTTTCAGTTCTTCATAAGCTCTGAGGAGAGACTTTGCATGTTTTTTCCCCCATTAGTCTCAAAGCACTGAGATAGTTGTCCACAAGGTCCCTTTTGAAAACAGAAAAAAGGGGTTTCCATTTTCCTCCATTTGGACGTGTGAATGAAAATTTTCACCAGGAGTATTAGGTTGTTCAAAATCAAGTCCCTCTTAATGTCCTTCATGTTGATACCAAACGCAATATTTTTTGGCGGCCTGTCCAGGGTGTCTCCCCGCCTGCCGCTCAATGACTGCTGGGATAGGCTCCAGCATCCCCGTGACCCTGAGAGCAGGATAAGAGGTTTAGATAATGGAGGGATGGACAATATTTTCTCTTGTGAGAGGAGCAAGTAGTTGGTCCTTTCTGTGTGGAGTTTGCATGTTCTCCCCATGTCTGCGTGGGTTTTCTCCGGGTGCTCCGGTTTCCCCCACAATCAAAAAGACATGCATGTTAGGGTTAATACTCCTGTCTGAGCCCCTGACCGAGGCATGGCAAGACGAACTGGAGTTGGTCCCCGGGTGCTGCACGGCGGCTGCCCACTGTTTCTAGCTACACAGCTAGGATGGGTTAAATGCAGAGGAAGAATTTCCCCAAAGGGAACAATAAAGTAATAAAAAAAATGTATTTCAAGCCAAACTTTTATGATGTGATTTTTAGATGTGATAATCGCCTTAAAAAACTCCCTATCAAATTATCAACGTTTCATCAACAGATATTACTATATTGGAAAATGATCTACAGGCATAATTTTAGTCCCCATACCACTCCATTGTGGAATTGCAGGTATGTGGTATTTAGAAATAAATCCTTGTTTTATAAAAATTGGCTTGAGAAAGGAATATGGTCTGTTATGCACTTAATAGAAAATATGAGAATTTTTGTTCAGAATTTAATTTAAATGACTGAAAACAATATGATACTGTTATCAAAGCAATCCCACACTCTATAATGGTGATGTCTTATAACTTGTATCAAAGTAATGTTGATCGGCACCTTCCTAAACTTTTGGTGAATGGACATGATCTCATCGGTCTAAAATTGCCCAACACCACAATCTGGAGAGTCTTTGTCAAAGAATTTTTTCTATTTTCATCAAACAGAAACTAAATTTTACAATGTCTCTCTAAAGATGAAATTGAAAAATTGAGAACAAAATGATTTAAGTTTTCAATTGCACCAAAAGTAAAGGAAATGCACTTTAGAATTCTCAGTGGAACATGTCCTTCTGGAGAATTTTTAAAACATCGATTTGGTTTAGACTGTAACAACTGCTCATTTTGCAATGAACACATTGAAACAACAGAACATGTGTTTAATGAATGTCAGCTTGCTGGTGCCTTTTGGGAAGATCTGCAGTACTGACTGTTTCCTAAATTTGACAATTTCTCTGAACTAAAAAAAAAAGGATGTGATTTTTGGTGTGCTTGTGAAAGATGGAAGACATGATTTGACAATTAACACAATTATTACTCTTGGAAAGCTCTATTTTGCACGAGAACATATTCCTGAAAACGCAGCCAAACTTCTTCATATTTCATAGGGAACTGTGTCATTATCTCTCATCACTGAGGTTAATGGAGAAGAATGCTATGGAACTCTGAATTGATAGCAGAACTTGAACTTGCAGAGAACCCCTAGGACCCCCCCCCCCATTTATGTATTTAATTTGATTTATTTAATTGTCTTCATTTTCTTTGCTTTTATTACACTACATTACAGTCATTTAGCCGACGCCTTTATCCAAAGCGACTTACAATAAGTGCATTTAACGTAGGAAATCAGGAGAACTACTAGTCATCAGAGGTCATAAGTACACCGTCTCTCTAAACAAGCATCTAATAGCAAAACCGGTGCTAAAGTAAAAGCGCAAGAAAGAGATTTTCAAAAAAAATGAGTGAATACAATAAGTGCTAAGAGCGAGTAACAGGGTAGTAGCACCCCCTCTTTTGTTTTAGGTCTTGCGTGTAGAATTTAAACATGTCAATAAAAAACGTGTTAATAAAACAAAGTTGGAGCTTGATGACGCAATGTCGGTCTGTACCACTGGGGTCCTTGTGGGTGGGTGTAACGACAGAGAACTTGTTCTAAACTTCCATCCTCTACTTTAGTAACACTGTCATTACTATTATCGACACAATATTATTGTTATTATTTTACCATATTGTAGTATTTCATCAGTGGTTTTTACTCATTGTTCATGCTAAAACGTATGTTGACTTTGATTTTGCAATACAATTGTATTATTTTGTCATGTCAATAAAGCAAACTGAAGAGAGAGAAAAAAATACTGGGGTCCTTGTGCTTGGTTTATATTGGAGTCTCCGTAATTATGCCGATTATATTCAATTGCACTTTTATGTCACAAAAGAATGAAAGACATTTTTTAAGTTCAATTTATGATTATAACTGTGCAATGTTGATTTTTTTTGTGGGACGTTGATTTTACTGCAATCTAAAAAAAATATGACGAACAATTTCTATACCGGCAATTTTTTAGCTAGCTAAATAGCAGTAGGGCCTGTCCCACGTTGTATCACTGGAAGGTGATGTGTTGACCGTCCTCTGTAAGTCGGTAGTGTTTCATGTAAACAATGACATTTTAAAATAATAGTATTGCATTTTAAATAAAGCTGGAGTGTGCCTGCATTAGGGATACTATACACCAGTGAAGATGTCCCTAAACCGGAGTATATATCTATTTTCACGGGTCCAACACCGACTTAGCTCCCTGGCTCCCCGGGGTACCGGTGCTTTGCCTGACAGCCGCGTCTGTCCTGCATTCGGAGCTGCTGCGGCTCTAAAACACGGTTCACACTCGTCGACGAGCTCTTGCAGACATGTTTCGTCCAATAGTTCGTCCCCCGGAACCCCCGACACCTCGCTTTTTGTGCCTCTGACTCTGAAGTTTGATGGCTCGGTGGATGGGAGCGTGGGAGTTGAGTTGACACAAACGCTGGATAAAAGTAAGTTCACCGTTCACCTCGACGTCTTCAGTCACCTGTTGTGATATGGGTCGGAGGGAATTTATTCTGTCCTAATAAGTCTTCGATTCTGATAAGCCTTCTCTATCCTTACCTGCTCCCTTTCCATTGCCTCCCCGGTTTCCATTCAAAGAAGCTGTACGCGATTCAAATACAGCTTTAGGATATTGCACAAGCGAGCGCTCATTGCTTTTTTTCCTCCCCTTTGCTGTTTTAAATTTAGTTTTGTTAAAAATTCTAGTCAAAGCAGCCTTAATATAGTTGTATGTCTGAACATCAATGTAGGGGATCAATGTGTGCGAAACGTAAAAGAGTCTACGTGTACGTCAATGAAAAATCAAGCTAATTTTGGCTTGACTGTTTGCTTTCTGATGGATACTTGGTACTTTTGACAGATGAGCTCCTGAAACTTTTAAACCGTTTCTACAAGAGGAAGGAGATACAGAAGCTGGCGGCAGACCAGGGCCTGGATGGTGAGATTTTACACTGCGTATTATTTATTATTATTATTCATTTTTTTTCCACACTAGCTATTCAGAGGGCAAGTAAAGCTTTATTTATATAGCACTTAACAAATAAATTAAATTACAGTATAGCACAATGAGAAACAGACAAAAATAAAAAGGAACAAAAACAAAAGACAGGGATGGGGACGTATAAAAAGGCTTGCCTATGCAGATGAGTTTTTTGAAGCCGCTTAAAACAGTCCAAACTATCAGCAAGTCTAACAGATTGGGGACGATTATTCCAGAGGCTTGGGGCTAAAACTGCAAAGGCATGGGCACCTTTTGTTTTGCAGTTGGAGCGGGGATGTATGAAAGACCAAGATTTGGAGATCAGAGTGGTCGAGAAGTAGAATGAGGAATGAGATCAGAAGTATAGCTGGGTGCAAGTTCATGCAGTGCTTTATAAGTAATCAATAAGATCTTTTAATTTCTTCTGAATTTTACGTGAAGCTAATGGAAGGATGCAAGAACAGGAGGAGGAGGAATTTGTACTTTGTGATATTGGGCTATACAAATAAAATTGACTTGAGTAATGTGGGACCTACAGCTATTTCTAGTAAATAGTCTGGAAGGTGCATTCTGAACCAACTATAAATGATTTAAAGCAGCTTGACTGAGGCATGTATAGAGGGGGAGTTACAATAATCGAAGGGAGAAAATGAAAGTGTGAATGAATAGTTTGAGATCCCTTGAAGACAAAATATATCTGATTTTTGCTATATTTCTTAGCTGAATAAAACAGGACTGTACAAGCTTATTAACATGGTAGTCAAAAGACATATACTGGTCAAAGCTGATACCAAGAGGGCGTCCGGGTGTCTGTCTATTCTGTTGCCTACCAACATGGGGATTGCCGGTTCGAATCCATGTGTTACCTCCGGCTTGGTCGGGCGTCCCTACAGACACAATTGGCCGTGTCTGCGGGTGGGAAGCCGCATGTGGGTTTGTGTCCTGGTCGCTGCATTAGCACCTCCTCTGGTCGGTTGGGGTGCCTGTTTAAGGGGGAGGGGGAACTGGGGGGAATAGCGTGATCCTCCCGTGCGCTACGTCCCCCTGGCGAAACTCCTTACTGTCAGGTGAAAAGAAGTGGCTGGCGACTCCACGTGTATTGGAGGAGGCATGTGGTAGTCTGCAGCCCTCCCCGGCTCAGCAGAGGGGGTGGAGCAGCGACCGGGCCGGCTTGGAAGAATGGGGTAGTTGGCCAAATTCAATTGGGGAGAAAAAGAGGGAAAATCACAAAAAAAAGATGATATTGTGGGAGTGCAGGAATGAGGAGACAGAGAGATCGAATCGAGTCAATTCCATTTACTCGCCACAAGACAACACCGATACAGCACAATCTCTCGTGGCAACCAGCTAACCGCTAGGCTGCTGCAAATATGGCTCCCCCGGAAACTGTAAACAGTGCCTACGTCAGCACTCTGAATGTCTGCCTTAAGGGAGCAGCAGCCCCTGGTGAATCTACCCTCATTTGTCTTTCACCACAATATCAAAATTCTTAGTGGTAGGTTTGATATTTGAGTGGACTGGACCAATGGGTGATAATTGTATGCCTTGGTTTTGTGCAGTTCAAATCTGTAGTCATTCGGGTTACTTCTACACAAGTTCATTAGGGCTATTATCAGAGATAAGTTCCTACCTTAGTGATTATATATTAAAATATTTACCTAAAAAAAGGATATCTCTGCCTACAATATATTGCCCATGTAAGTTTATATAGCTTCTTTGGTTTTATATGTGTCTCTTCTCATCTGTGTGTTTGTGGTGTGTGCACAGCTCGTCTGTTCCACCAGGCCTTCATCAGTTTCAGGAAATATGTTCTGGAGTTGACATCTCTCAGTGCTGATCTACACATCATCCTCAATGACATCTGTTGTGGGGCAGGTCAGTCAGTTGTCATACTGTAGTATAACTAATTTTGTTGTCATGATTCACAACCTTTATAAGGCATTATTTTAAAATGTGTTCAGTCATTTTAGTATCAATAATTGTCTTAATCAAATGGCTTAATTCCCTTTGTTGTCTATTCTTCAGGTCATATAGATGACATCTACCCATACTTTATGCGTCACGCCAAGCAGATCTTCCCCATGCTTGACTGTATGGATGACCTCAGAAAGATCTCAGACCTCAGAGTCCCTGCTAACTGGTATATATACTCTATTATGCTGGCCCAGTCACTGATGCTTTGCATTAGCTGATTAGAGACAGAACACTATATGTTAAATAATCTGCTCATTCTGGATGCATATGCATGCAAATGACTTCAGTCATAGCTTGTTATTTTGGCTAGCTAGATGCAAGTGCATGTTATCCTCTTTCAATGTTGTATACTGTAAATTGTGTACACGCGCCATCCATTGCACGTTGTCTGTCTTGGGAGAGAGATCCCTCCTCTGTTGCTCTCCGTGAGGTTTTTTCCTATTTTTTTTCTACCGGTTAAAGGGTTTTTTTTAGGGAGTTGTTCCTTATTTGATGCAAGGGTCTAAGGACAAGATGTTGTGTTGCTGTAAAGCCTGCAGAGGCAAATTTGTGATATTGGGCTATACAAATAAAATTGACTTAACTTGACTAGTATGCATGTGTTGTTATCTCCATGTTGAATTTAATCATTGCTTAGAGTGGCCATTAATGTTTAAATTTGTTACTATAATCCTGCAAGCGCCAACCTCACCCTACTTCTTCACTACAACGGTTGGTGTGTTTATGCTTAAAAATAATTTGCATAAAGAAGCTTGTAGAAAGTATACATTTAAAACTATTCATACATTTTCAGCTTGCAGTAGCCATCCCTGGTAGCATTCTAATGTATTCTTAAGAATTCTGCAAGAAAGTGTCAAGTTTATTTGTTTAGCCCTAAATTGAAATTGTAGTCTCAGAGGGCTTTCACAGTGAAAAACAGGTTGATATAATAGACAAGATTGGGTGATACCATTTATCCTTATACCCTGGTTTTGGATGTCGACAATCATATAGTTGTGGTTCAGTTATAAAGATTTTAATTACTTTTGCGTTATCTAAAGTTTATTCATGGATTATGTGGCGCTGTGGACCATCTGATATTTGAGCAGAAGTATTCAATCTAAAACTCTGCATACAAGCCTCACATGAATGCTTATTTGAACTGGAATAGTTCAATGATCTGTAACACCAAAATTTTCACTATGTGTTTTGTTTTTTGTGTGTGTGTTTTTTCCAGGTACCCGGAGGCTCGTGCCATCCAACGGAAGGTGATTTTCCATGCTGGTCCCACCAACAGTGGTAAAACTTATCATGCTATCCAACGCTACCTAGCTGCGAAGTCTGGGGTCTACTGTGGGCCGTTGAAGCTATTGGCCCATGAGATCTTTGAGAAGAGCAACACGGCTGTATGTATCTGTCTAGTTGTTTTGTTGGTTTTTTTTTTGGGGTCAAATTCTTTATCATTCTTTCACCACACTTCTGCCTTTTGCTTTCTTGCTTCCACTCACTCTCATTTCTTGTCCATATCCTTACTGTCTTTCCTTTTTTTGGTTCTCTCCAACTCTCTTGCTTATTTTTGTTTATTATTTTGTATTTGTCTTAATATATTGGAATTTACTTTGAATGTGTGTGTGTGTGTGTGTGTGTGTGTGTGTGTGTGTGTGTGTGTGTGTGTGTGTGTGTGTGTGTGTGTGTGTTGTCATATGTGTGACGACAGGGTGTGCCATGTGACTTGGTAACAGGAGAAGAGAGGATGTTTATGGACCTAGAAGGCCGAGCATCTGGTCATGTAGCCTGTACCATTGAGATGTGTAGCGTCACCACACCATGTTAGTAAAAGTAATTCACATACTCACATTTTCTGTTTAGTTCTGTGCTAAAAAGAAATACAAAATAATCCTACTCCCACTTTAATGAAATGGTATTAACATTTTTGTAGCTAAAAATCAGTTATATGAAGATGAACCGAAGCCCCGTTACAGTTGGGTGTTCAATAATACGTATAAATTTAACACGTTTTAAAATTTTAGTAAAACTGAATGGGAGAGAGTGTCATTTGCATTTGTTTATGCGTTTTTTGGGGATCAACTCCCTGGATTTTGACAAATTGACCCACAATTTCATCCATGAAGATTCTTAAGATGTTGAGTTTTGCCACCCACATAACTAAAATGCAAAAAAAAACAAACAAAAAAATCCCCTCGATTGAATGTCTGAAAATGGGTGCAGCATTTTTCTTAGGTGACAACATGTTTGCTTGTAACATATGCGTGTGTCTGTAGATGAGGTGGCTGTAATCGATGAGATTCAGATGATCAGAGATTCTTCCAGAGGCTGGGCCTGGACCAGAGCACTGCTGGGTTAGTATCAAACATATACACAGATATGTAGATACACACATATCTTTTTTTGTCTGTTATATTCTTTTTGTTCCCATCACCTCCTAACTGTTTTGCTTTCAAAATGTTGTTTGTTCTTAATGTTATCTGCAATCTTATGTCCGTATATAGTTTTGGACTATGGCTCCCAGGCAATGGTGTCTTAATGTACTGCAAAACCCTCCTACTAATCTTTGTCCCTGCAAAGTTACCAGTTTTTAATTCTGGTTTTTAAACAATTTGGGCTTATTCACACCTTATTTGGATATTTTATCATTTTTGTTAAAGAAATTCAATTTTGAATTATGCAAGGGTGTATTTTAATATTTAATGAAAAATACATTATAGTCTGTTGAATAGCTGTGACCATGATATGCAGGCAAATTTATTTTAAATCAAAGAAGTTTGGCAGAGTTGTCAAAAAATATATTCGATGGCATTTTTCCATGTTTTTCATAGACCATTGTCACATTGTTTTTGCCCCAGTTGTCGATCCTTATCTTTACTAATGGCAATATCATCTTTCGTTGTTGCTTTGTAAATTGCTCATGCAGAAGAGATAAGCCTGTTTCCCCCTCTGCTAATGTGTTTAGGTCTCTGTGCAGAAGAAATCCATGTGTGTGGTGAGCCTGCTGCCATCAACTTTGTCAGAGAGCTGATGTACACTACAGGAGAGGAAGTTGAGGTAAAGCTGGCTAATTTAGTTCTTCCAGAGGAGAGGATTCTGGGTGGTGTAATTTGGTGGTTTTCAGATTTCTTTCACTCTCTTACCCTTATTCTATCTCTTCTCTTCCCCAACTCTATCTTCTCTGTTTTAGGTCCATACTTACCAGCGTTTAACTCCATTCTCAGTGCTGGACAGTGCTGTGGAGTCACTTGACAATCTGAGACCGGGAGACTGTATTGTCTGCTTCAGTAAAAATGACATCTACTCCATTAGCAGACAGATAGAGGCCAGAGGACTAGAATGTGCTGTGATCTATGGGAGCCTCCCACCAGGCAAGACAACGTGTGTGTACATGTGTGCGGGTGTGTTTGGGATATGCTCCCTGGGTAGACCGATTAAAAGTCACAATATCCTGATATAAATGGATTTACCAACAGGTGACTTGAGTCTGTGTGTGTGTGTCTGTTTCAAGGAAGTCTTGTGTGAAGAGTGAATGTATTTTGAAAAGGAAGGGGAAATAAGAAATACGGTGTTATGTTCTTCAGTTAATGTAAAGAGGAAAGAATCATAGGGTGTCTTCCGGGTAGTGTAGCGGTCTATTCTGTTGCCTACCAAAACAGGGATCGCCGGTTCGAATCCCCGTGTTACCTCTGGCTTGGTCGGGTGTCCCTACAGACACAGTTGGTCGTGTGTGCGAGTGAGAAGCTGGATGTGGGTCTGTGTCCTGGTCGCTGCAGTAGTGCCTCCTCTGGTCGGTCGGGGCACCTGTTTGGGGGGGGGGGGTGCGGGAACAGCCTGATCCTCCCACGCGCTACGACCCCCTGGTGAAACTCCTCACTGTCGGGTGAAAAGAAGCGGCTGGCGACTCCACATGTATGGGAGGAGGCATGTGGTAGTCTGCAGCCCTCCCCGGATCGGCAGAGGGGGTGGAGCAGCAGCCGGGGCAGCTCGAAAGAGTGGGGTAATTGGCCAAGTACAACTGGGGAGAAAAAGGGGAAAAACCCCCCCCACCCAAAAAAAAATCTTTATATCAAGGGGTGGGCTCTATTTGTAAAAACATTATTTCATTGTATCTTTATGTGTCACGTTTTGAATGAAAAATGAAAATATCTGGTATTCTTACAGAGAGAAATAAAAAGATTGATAGCTTTTTGTAAATATTGGGTTTTAGCCTGATAAAGTTTTAAAGTGAAGACTTAAATGAGCAGTTCCAACTGTTTTGAAGTCTTATCTGTATTTTATACTCACTACTCGTGATACAAATATAGGTTTCGTTTTCACAGTAATCCATCCTCCTCTTCATACTGGACACACAGCTCTATCTTATCAGCTGCACTACAATGCAATTAATGGGGGACAAATCCACAATCCTTGTTCAGTACAACAACAAAAAACACTCCCTGGTTCAGCCAAACCTGACACGATGCTACCACAGTCTATTATAGCAAATTTGAGATGGTCATTTGAAAAATTTGCATTCATTTTTATTGCTAGTTTCCCTCTTTGTGTGTGCTTTGCTGTGCTGTGGTGGAGTGAGTCCTGCTGCTTAATGCTTGTAGTCTGTGTTACAGGAAATAAACACGGTAGGAAAAGACTAGCCAATGATAATGACCACTTGAAGTCCCTATTATAGACTTCTGTAGCATCATGTTAGCCTTGCTGAACTATGGTGTGTGGTTTTTTTTGGGGGGAGGGCACTGAACAAGTGATTATGAATTTGTTCCCTAGTAACTGTGTTGAACACGAGATTGAAAGCAGCGTCTTTGTGTCAAGTATGAAGGAACAGACGGATGACTTTGAAAATGAAACCTACCCATGTGCTACCTGAGCAGTGAGTATGAAAAGGGGGTAGACTTCAAAAAATATGAACTGTTCCTTTAAATCATGAATTTACAAGTTGTTGATAGGCCACATGCTTGGTTGTTCTGTTTCTGCCAGGAACCAAGCTGTCTCAGGCCAAGAAGTTTAATGACCCTGATGACCCATGTAAGATTCTGGTCGCCACAGATGCCATTGGTATGGGCCTCAACCTGTAAGTACACATATGGAAACTAAACTACTATCAAATTTTTACTGTGCATCTTTCAAAAGGGCTATATAAATAAAGTTGTTATTATTATTATTATTATTATTATTATAGAGTCCTAAATTTGTTGAAGAAATCACACTGAACTCACCTGTCTTTCTCTCTCTCTCTCTCTCTCTCTCTCTCTCTCTCTCTCTCTCTCTCTCTCTCTCTCTCTCTCTCTCTCTCTCTCTCTCTCTACGTCTCTGTATGTCTGTATCTGTCCTCTGTCTTCATGTCTCCCTTTTTCCTTTCCTCTCCAGGAGTATAAAACGTATCATCTTTAACAGTCTGGTTAAGCCCAATGTCAATGAGAAAGGGGAGAAGCAGATGGACACCATTAGTACATCACAGGCACTGCAGATAGCCGGCCGCGCAGGGAGGTCTATATCCCACACTTTCATTTATTTTCATATGATGGGGGAATGGTAGAAAGAGAAACTAGTAAACAATAGCATCTCATCACATGTTCAGGCATGTTCATAAAAAGACAACACCTTTGATCCAAATACATATTGCATTTTCATACCAGGCATACATGCAATCCTAGTTTCAGAAGGAAATTGTAGTTTTAAAATGAGGGTGAAAAGATCGGGGGGGTTTTAAAAAAAATTATTGTATCCCTTCTGTCGTCTTCTCCAGGTTCTCCTCAAAGTTTAAAGAAGGAGAAGTGACCACTATGTACAGAGATGATCTGCCCGTCCTCAAAGAGATACTCAGCCACACTGTGGAGCCCATAGAGGTTTGCAAACATGCTCACACACAAATCAATGTAAAAGACATACTGAACAATCCAGCCACACCGTGGGTGCTGTTAAGACTAAAACGCCAATACATAGATTCAAATTTGTTAATATGTGTGTGTAGTATTTCATGCATTAATACAGTGGGTGATCCTGAAATTCACTCTCCCTCTGGTTTCAGACTGCCGGTCTCCATCCTACTGCAGAACAGATAGAGATGTTTGCCTATCATCTACCTGATGCCACGCTGTCCAACCTTATCGTACGTTTAGCCATCTGTCCTATCTGTTTGACCAGTCTTTGATGCAACATAGACAGTGAAGTTAATAAAGAGAGCCAGAAAGGCCAAATGAAATTAAATGGAGGCTCATACTGACAGTAAAATGGTGAATGCTGAAATGTGCTGTTGTGAAATGTACTATATTGTTTTTTTTCCCCCCATTAATCGTAAAGGGATTATTTTATTAACAAGACAGAAGGTATGCATAAAAGTACAAAGGCACAGACAGGCTATTTGACAACATTTCTCTGTAGGTGTCTTTTAGTTATGCTAGAACTTGTTATTGAGAAATGAAATACATATTTGGCCTGTAGACAATCGATGAGGCTGGCATTTGTAGCTCTGGCCTATGTGTAAAATTATCTGTCTAAGGAGTTTCCACTTACAGACATCTTTCTGATACCTTGTTGTGAAGAACACAAATGTCCTTATTTATGTTTTCCTGGCCTGATTATCTTTTTGTCACCTGTTACTCTGTTCTGTTGTCTTTCATTCTCTCAATAATGTACGTCTAAAATAAATTAATCCACAAATTTACTGATCTCATTCTTTTTCCCTCCTAGGACATATTTGTCAGCCTTTCCCAGGTGGACGGCATGTATTTCGTCTGTAACGTTGACGACTTTAAGTTTCTGGCTGATATGATTCAGCATATCCCACTCAACCTGAGGTCGCGTTATGTGTTCTGTACAGCTCCCATCAACAAGAAACAACCCTTTGTGTGCACATCTTTTTTAAAGGTAAATATGAAGAGGGGAAAAGGAGTAGAGGTGGGGAGGAGGGAAACTTGTCACAACAGAGAGACTCAGAAGATGGACAAAAAGTCTGAATTCTACTAATTAAAAAGCTTCTTTTAGTGGCTGAAGGGATGACTGGTAGCTAAAAAGGGACTCAGACAGCAAGTTTCATTATAATGGTGCGGATGTATTTTTGTTTCCAGATAATATGGGCAGGAGAACTCAAGTTAAGGTCAAGTTAAGTGTTACATGGACATTGCATTTCAAGATTTGGCAGGAATGTGCTCGAGTCAGGCTGGGTAGGAGTGGCATTGCACCATTCACCCTGGTCCCTAATTATTTAAGATTTTCCGCAATAATGATTACGACTTCATTTGTGCCCAGGTTTATGTAATTTACTATGAATTTTGAGTTTTCTAAGTGGTTTAATTTGATCTCAGCCGTGGTTGCTGGCCACCCGACACATCCTAAACAATTAGTAATATGGTATTCAAAGTGACGCTTTCTCTGTTTGCCTGCAAGTATTAATGATTTCTGCATTCTCCAGTTTGCCCGTCAGTTCAGTCGAGATGAGCCCTTGACATTTAACTGGGTCTGTCGCCTTGTCAGCTGGCCCCTCACTCCACCCAAAAACATAAAAGACTTGGTCCACTTGGAAGCAGTTCATGATGTACTGGACCTGTATCTGTGGTTAAGGTAATTTTTAATCCTACTGTTCTGACTGAAAAGATCAACATCAAGGACCTTATTCAGTGTGAAGTTATTAATGGCATCTTGGCTGTTTATCTATGGCTCATGTATAAACTAGTACAGCTACCATTTGTATTACTACTACAGTTATGTTTTAGCCTCCATGTAAACTGTTGGTATTTGCTAAGCATGCATGCTCTTTTTGGAAATGCCCTGCTTCTCACTCATACAGTTAAGGTTATACAGCCATGCATTGCATTAGAGAACACATCCATACAGTACATTATAGTATCTATCAGCTCTACTGGAACAATTGGTGGGGGGGGGGGGGTCATTGCACTGCCTAAGTTGCTTAAGGGCATCTGTGTTGCCCTAAAGCTTCTGATATATATAGTTTTCATGTTTTCATGTCTTTATGTAAGAAAAACACAGAAAGTTGAATCCAGATGAACTGATTCATATTATGTGACTTAATGTTTTGATGACATACGTCCACTGATGTGTCAATAGCCATTACCTGTTTGCGTCCATCTTTCCAGTGAAAATGGCGTACCATTAAGCCTCACCCCATTCCCAGATTGATTTGAGCAGGTGTGTCGTTCTGTTCCAAATGGAGGTCCTGTGCTGTTAACCAAATTTCAGAGTGATCCCCTTTATATTTCATGAAACAGGCATGATGATAATGACGATGTCGACTTTTATTAATTCTATTCCCTCCTTTGCCGGTATAGCTTCCGTTTCATGGACATGTTCCCAGACACCACCTTGGTTCGGGAGATCCAACAGGAACTCGACGACATCATCCAGGATGGCGTTAGAAATATCACACGCCTTATCAGAGCCGCTGACCCACTTCAGGCACAGAGCAGCAAAAGTAGCATAGCGCCACCAAGTGGAAGCACTAGCAGTAGAGGCCAAAGAAGTGGTGGAGATGCAAGGAAGGTGATGGACAGTTCTCTTTCCAGTCGTCTGGTACGGGATGGGCTGTTAACCCCTGATTTGCTCAGACAGCTGCAAAGGGAGTGGTCTAAACAGAGTCAGACCCCAGAAGAAGAGGTTACTGATCAGGGGAAATTAGGAACAGGAAGTCTAAATAATAACAAAGGGAAAAAGAAAAAGAAGAAATGAATGAGAAAATAATTATTATAATTGTTGCATGTGATTGATGGAGATCCCAAGGAGATCAGCAACTAGTTTCTGTACTTGGATGGATGGAAACATCATAAATTCCAGCTCTTATTTGCCATCAACACCAAATTGTTTATGAAAAATTGCAATAGTTGCTTTATCATCGGGTTCATGACAACTGCTGGACACTTTCTTAGCATTTAATTGATCAAGCAAACTTTCAAGTCAAACTAAAAAAAATACCAATAAGAGCATGGGTTTTCATGTTAGAGCAGTGAATTGTTATGGTCATATGACCTGGACTGAGAATAACACCAGGTTATTGCATCATCTCAAGACTCACGCGATGAATATTGTGGCTGGTGGATTTTTTTTATTACATTTACTGTGGATACTGAAAAAAAAGAGACTCCAGTTGAGGTAGGTTTCCCCACTGTTGAAAATTCTTATTGGCAACCATTAATATTTTGTGGCCAACAGTGAAATTACTACTACTACTACTACTTCTACTTTCGGCTGCTCCTGTTAGGGGTTGCCACAGCAGATCATCCGTTTCCATCTCTTCCTGTCCTCTGCATCTTCCTCTGTCATGCCAGCAACACCTGCATGTCCTCTCTCACCACATCCATAAACCTCCTCTTTGGCCTTCTTCTTTTCCTCTTCCCTAGCAGCTCCTTATTCAACAACATATACAACAGTGAAATTAAGATAAATGATAAATTAAGATAAATGACAAAAATTTGTCCTCATTCCTAAATATGGTATAAATGATTTTCAACAATAGGCACTGTGCATATACTTTGTCTGACAGGACTGTATCCCTTGCCACTGGGTCTTTTTGAGAGATGTGTATGTGCTGAGCTGTCCAAAGGCAGTTACAGAAGCATGTCCTCCCAAACAAGAAACAAAATACAGGGGAAACACTGGCACCTACCATAGATTTATTATATGCAGGGCTTATATTTACTTTGGTCACTTTGAATTTGCAAAATAGACCGCTTTCAGAAATCACATGTTGGAGTATTTTTGACAAATCCCTCTGATGAAGAAGTATTTTTGAAATTAGTATTTTGTTTTTGCATTTTGTTTGTGTATTCCAAATTCAGTGAATTAAACCCATTCCTACAAGTGTAAATACGTTATTCCATCTTCTTACTTGTCGTTTGTTGTCTGTTGTACATTTAGGATAACCACAAGGTGATTATGATTGAATAAACTGTCATTATGTTTTTAACCAATGTTTCCATTTCCTGACCATGTAAGGACAGTGTCTCTAGATTAAAAGATTTCATCCATAATTATCCAAGCTGCTTATCCCAATTGGGGTCGCGGGATGCTGGAGCCTATCTCAGCAGTCATTGGGCAGCAGGCAGGGAAAAACCCTGAACCGGCCCGCCAGGCCATCCCTAAAAGTTGAATATGACAGAAGCCAATTACATTATATTTCTAATCGTGCCTTTTGTGTTTAACTGCAAGTGAGTGCTGATTTGTTTTTGTCTTTTTTTTTCCTATAGAGAATAAGACTGGAATTCATACATTTCATGAACAATGCATTACTAAACATTAAGTGTAATTTCTGATTAACTTGAGTAACTGCACACTTGGACAAGCTTTTTTTTTGCGGTGGAATGTCAACATTTCAGTGCAAATAGGATTATATTCTCATTTGCTGTAATAAAACATTGCACCCCTGCTTGAACTCTGCAATAGTCATACAGTCCTGAATGTTGATGCATTCAAGTACCTTTGTCTTCAGACGCGTCACACATGCAATGAGAGACACTCATCTCAATCACTCCACTTTTCTCATCTCTACTAGTAGCAAAGACGACCTCCAAACATATGTATGCTTAACTAGGGTCACAGTTTCTGATGGTGGCAAATTTTACATGTTTTAGCCCATTTACTACAAAAAGCATATACAGTACTCCTGACCTATTCCAAAGCATACCATAGTTGTTTTTTTCCCTTTCTTCTTTTTTTTTTTAAGATTTAATGGTATGAAAATCGACTTGCAGGGTATTCAGATTTTCTCAAGGTAGGTCACATTGCATTGAACATTTAGTCACCTTTGTTTTTTGTTTTTTTTGTAAAACCAATATTATAGTTGCAGTATAATCCGGTAGAAATCATAGATTGATTTGGGAAAGTAATCCCTGGGGGGGGGGGTTGTTTTACAAGTGAAATTGAAACGTCCAGGACTTCATTGCAACGTGAATGTTAGCCGGAGAAGCAGAACATTTTAAAGTGGGTTGTGCTGCCTTTAAGGTTAAGTTAGTGTAACCGGTTATTTTATTGCCCGGTGCGGGATTCGATACGAGGTATACTGCACCACAAGGCGACATCACTAACCGCTCGGCTAAAGGGTCAGATCCGTTAGCTAGGGGCTAACGTGTCTTATTAGTAGTTTACATTAGTAATTCAAACAAATTAGGTAAATTAATTAGTTAAATAACCGGTTGATTTGGCGGACGTCGTGGGCGGACTATTTTGCCGCCTATGGCGCAGGGGCTTGTGGGAATGTGTTGCTATGCTCCGTATCTTCCGCTAGCTTAGCCATTTTTCAGTCGACTCACGGACAGGTAAGATGGACAGTGACGAATACATGTCGTTGCTTAATGTATTTACGATATACTTCTGCCTTGGAGACTCTGTGCGTAACGTATGTAAATGATTATCAAACACATTTTCTTAAGGAATGTCATGCTAGAAACTTTGTTTTATCGTTTTGGTAAACATGCGCTCTGCTAGCTAGCATGCGCTCTGCTAGCTAGCAGTTATAGCAGTAGTTAGCTCTGTTCACTAATGTTTGTTTGATTTGTAGTTGTGGTAGTTGCTGTGTTTCTATACAGTACATTGCTGCTTTATATTTTGGTAGAAATTGTGTATTTATGTAGTTATGTGTAGAATACTTACCGTCAATATGGCTATGTTGATGTTTGTATACCGATTTATTACTTATGTAATGTTTCAGTTTTACAAAACAAACAAAAAACAAAAGAATCAAGACTTCAGTAAAATACAAGAAAAGTCAAGCCTTGTGTGTTTATTGGAGGACTTTTGGATGTTAACTGGCTGTCTAGCTTTGCACAAGAGTACGCGCTGCGAAGGCGGTGCAGTAAAAAGACAAGAGCACGGCGGGCTCAAGCATTCGAAACCAATAATAATAATAAATCAATCTTACCCAGCAAGCACAAGTCTACGCTCAGGAAGAAATTATATACAGGGCCGCCGCTCCCATAACGCGCATCACGCACTGTGCGTAGGGCACCAACTGCCCGAGGGGGCACCAGAATTATTTATTGATACTTTTCATAATGATTAATTATTTAAATTTAAGATGAAGCACAATTATAATTGGTATCATAAGACCATTATAGGTTACACAAAGATGTACATATTTCCTCGAAATAATAAAATTAATTATGGTGCCCCCTCTTCCTCCTCCTATGGTCTGTGCGATTGCGCCTAACAAACTCAAGCCTGGCGCTAACTTAAACGTTAGCTACACACTATGGCTTCAAAAAGGCAACAGGAGTCGGGAGCAGAGCGGGATGACGCTCGTGCATCACATTTGCAGGTATGTTTTAGAAATGTTAATTCTTAAAATACTGTACAGTGCTTAAATGTTAGCCTTGGAATTCATAACGTTCATAGCCTAATGGTGGAAACATCATGAGGCAACCAGCTTGCTAAAGTTAGCAAGCTAAAGATCTTATAACGTTAGCTGCAAGCAAATATCCCATAATCTTTAACGTTACCAGCATTGTTGAGGAGGCAAATATTTAAGGGAAGCTAGTAGTTACGTTACTGGGTGCAGATTTTCGGCAATACGATTTATTCTGAAATACATGATGTTGCTGATATTGATGGATCTGAGATGGTGCAGGAAATCATGAACCTTCCACAACTCTCACAAGAGACAACTGCCCTGGAGTTGCTCACATTTCTTCATGACAACCAACTTCAAGAGGTCTATCCAAATCTCTGGATTGCTCTACGCATTGCATTAACCCTCCCAGTTACAGTTGCCTCTGCTGAGCGAAGTTTTTCAAAACTTAAGCTCATTAAAACATACCTGCATTCATCAATGGGACAGGAACGTCGAAGCGGTCTTGCTGTCATAAGCATCAATGCAGAACTCACTCAGAAGCTGTCATATGACTTAATTAACGATTTTGCAGCCAGGAAATGCAGACACGTGCACCTGTAGAGCTTCCTGCAACTGCTGAAAATGCCTGTTCTGTAGTGCAATATATAGGCCTACTGTCTTTTGCAGTGTTTTTTGAAGCTTTGTAACTTCTGTTTTATGTGACTAATTGTGTAGTTCTGTTTTCTTATTTGTATTTATATTCATTTAATTTTATCAACAGTAGCAACATTGATAATTAAAGTATAGTTATTTGGTTTATGTTAATGAAGAAGGTAGCACTTGTGTGTGAGTGTGTATGTTTGTGTTGTTGTCTTAACTGTTCTATAGTGCAATATATACTGACTTTACAAAGTTTTTGAAGAGCTTCCTGCAACTGCTGGAAATGCTTGTTCTGTAGTGCAATACATACTATCTTTTGCAGTGTTTGTGAAGTTGTATAACTTTTCTTCTGCTTTGTGTGAATACTTGAACAGATCAGTCCTTCTTATTTGTATTTATTTATATTTATTTAGTTTTAACCACAGTTTTAACATTGATAATTACATATCAAATGGCTAGCAGCGGCCCTGAAGGAAGACACCACTATGCAGCAAAATGAAGCTAGTGGAGAACAAGCAGAGCTTGTAGATCAAGCAACCAAGAAGCAGGAGCCTCTCGAGCATTTGACGCTGTCACAGTCATCTAGAGCATCCACCATACTCTCTCAGCGGTCATCATCAACAGCCTCTTCAGCCACAAAAGCCTATGCTAAAGCAAAAGCTGCCCTAGCTCAACTAGCGTACGCCGAAAGAGAAGCTGACATGATGAAGCAGAGCGCAGCCCTGGAAGCAAGCATGCTAAAGCAAAAGGCTAACTATGATGCTAGTCTCCATCTTCTCCAGTGCCAAAGAGCTGCTGCTGCAGCTGAAGCTGAAGCTACAGTCTATGAGGAAGCCGAGGTGGAAAGCAGAGAGCTTGGTCGAGAACTCTGAAGACAAGCCCTTCAGTACAGTTCAACGCACTAGTGAGTACATCCAACAACAGTCTGAGTTATTCTTTCCTGAACTGCCTCCGAAACATGGAGAAGTGAAGTCATATGAGATAAAAATGAATAAAGTGGAAATACCTGATGCTAAAACAACTCGTCATGGTATCCAAAGCAACACACAACTGGTTTACCAGGACATGAAAAAAGCCAACGATGAATATGTCAGAGCAATAATTACCCTCATAGCGCTCCAAAGCTCACAGCCAGTCCTTTTTTTTTTAATGAATTTATTTCTGATTTTTCCCTTTTTCTCCCAATGTAGGGGCCAATTGATCCCTATTTTAGTTCAAACACCCACCCTCGTGCTGCATGTGTTCGCCAACTGCATCTCTTTGGCCGGCAGCCTCGAAGCAGATTTTTTTTTTTTTAGCCTCGAAGCAGATGCCGCACCACTTTTGTGATAAGGTGAATCCAGGCCAAACCACTGCTTTTTCCGACACACACAGAGACGCATTCATGTGACAAACACAAGCTGACTCCACCCCCCTCCCGAAGGCAGCGTTGCCAATTATTGCTGCTTCGTTGAGTCCGGCCATAGTTTGATCTGACGAGACCGGGGCATGAACCCCAGTCCCTAGTGGGCAACTGCATCGACACAAAGCTGATGCTTAGACCACTACACCATCGCGGACCCACTCATAGCCAATCCTGAAAAAGAATACTTACTTGAACCTGACGGTGCACAAGACTTTGCAAGATATCTCATTTGGAGAGAAATGGTGAGCACTGGTCTTCTGAAATTTGATGACAAACCTGTAAATTATTGGTCATGAAAAGCGCCTTTTTAAGTACTACTAAGGACTTGGGAGCACCTTGGGAGCAAAGTGAAAGCTCACCTTCTTCTGTCACCTCCAGGTAAAATATATTTAGTAAATGTATTAAGTACACGGAGGTTTGTGGAAATGCAGACAGTTCATGGTCATGTTCCAAGATCTGCTTGGTGAAGGCATACCCTGCAGGGAAAAAGGAGAAGACCATTAAGATGTGTGTGGTGCTAGATGAACAAAGTAATAAGTCCCTTGCCAAGACAGAGTTCTTCAACCTCTTTGAAGTTAAAGCCAGCTCCATCCCATACACCTTGAAAACCTGTTACGGGAAATTGGACACTTCAGGTAGGAGAGCTGTTAACTTCCTCATTGAGTCCATGGATGGGAAATTACAGCTCCCTTTACCTCCCTTAATAGAGTGTGACATGGTTCCAGATGATAGGATAGAAATTCCCTCCCCAGAGATTGCACATCATCACCCCCATCTACAGCCAGTCGCTAACAAATTTCAACCTGTAGACCAAGATGCTCCTGTCCACCTGCTCTTAGGGAGAGACATCTTAGGGTGCACAAGGCACGGGAGCAAATCAACGGCCCCCACAATGCACCTTATGCGCAGCGGCTAGACCTAGGCTGGGTCATTGTGGAAGAAGTGTGCTTGGGGGAAAAGCTCACAAACCATCAGAGGTCAATGTCCACAAAACAAATGTACTGCACAATGGTCGTGCATCCTTTCTCAGACCATGTCCCAACAGTATCCACGGGAAGGAAGACCATGGGGGCATGACATGGCATCACTGTCCAACTTTCCCTGCATGTGAGGAGAATACAAGTCTCACCATCAGTGCAGAAAACTTGGGGTGTTCGGTGTTTGACAGGTAGAAGGATGACAACAAACCAGTGCTATCCATAGACGACAAAGCTTTCCTGGCCATCATGGATGCAGAGGTTTGCCAAGATAAAGGAAACAGTTGGGTGGCACCTCTATCCTGCTCTCCTAGAAGACACCTGCCAAGCAACAGGGAGCAAGCCTTGAAACGTCTCCACTCACTAGGGAGAACTCTGGAGAAAAAGCCAAAAATGAAAGATCACTTTATCAAGTTCATGCAGAAGATGCTAGACAATGATCAAGTTGAGCTGGCTCCACCTTGAGACAAAAGTAAAGAACACTGGTACCTGCCAACATTTGGCATGTACCACCCGCAAAAGCCAGACCAGATACGGGTTGTGTTTGATTCAAGCGCTGAATGTGATGGAACATCTCTCAGTGATGTGCTCCTCAATGGACCAGACTTGAACAATACCCTGTTGGGAGTTCTTTTGCGGTTCCGAAAAGAAACCATAGCCCAAAAAGAAAGCATAGTCTGGTTGCATGTACAGCATGCAACCAGGTCTACACTAGCATCCCAGTTTCAACACAGCAACTGGTTCTCAGGTCCAGCCTTCCTGTATCGTGACAAAGCAGTAGAGACACCTGAATCCAATCTCTTCACCCTCATTGAACCTGAAGCTGATGACGAGATTTGTCTTGAGGTTACTACTCTGGCAACCAAGGCATTAGAGTCCCAGTTGGGCTCTCAACACTTTGAGTGATGCTCAAGCTGGAGAACACTCTATTGAACCATAGCCAAACTCATTCATGTTGCAGCATCCTTCAAAGGAAAGACAGACAATGCAGAAATGAAGGGATGGAAATGTTTCAAAGAAACATCCAGCATAAGTGAGCTGTCGCAAGCCAAAGCAGTGATCATTTGCTATGTCCAGCACAAAGCCTTCAAGGAGCAATTTCAATGTCTTGAAGACAGACAGACATGCCCCAAGCAGAACACACTCAAAAAGCTCAATCCGGTCATAGATAAAGATGGTTTGCTTCGTGTTGGAGGTCATCTTTGTTCTGCTGACCAGTCGGAAGAAGAGAAGCACCCACTGATCATTCCACACAACTATCACATTGCCACCCTACTTGCGAGACACTTTCATGAACAAGTGGTTCACCAAGGGCGTCACATTACGGAAGGAGCTATCCGAGCAGCTGGACACTGGATAATTGGGAGTAAGCATCTGGTGTATTCTGTCACCCACAAGTCGCACCTGCCACAAAATGCGAGGGAGTTTGGAGGATCATAAGATGGCAGATTTGCCCGCCGACAGACTCACTGCTGAACCTCTGTTCACCGCTGTTGGCCTTGATGTCTTTGGACCATGGTCTATCATGACACATCGCACAAGAGGAAAAGGTGCGGAGAGCAAACACTGGGCTGTGCTTTTTACATGCGTGTCTACCAGAGCAGTGCATATTGAACTGATTGAAATCATGTCAACAGACAGCTTTATCAATGATCTAAGGTTTTTCTCAATTCGTGGTCCAGCAAAACTTCTGCGGTCTGACAGAGGAACCAACTTTGTGGGAGTTTGTAAGCAGTTGGATATAAACACAGATGAAACAACAGTCAGGACGTATCTCTAGGAAAAAGGCTGCTCCTGGTGGGTGTTTAATCTCCTTCATGCTTCCCACATGGGTGGCTCCTGGGAGAGGCTCATCGGAGTTGCCAGGTGCATTCTGGACGCAGTGCTGCTCCAGAGAGGACCAACTTGTCTCGCACATGAAATCCTGAGCACTTTCATGGTGGAGGTGATGGAGATCTTGAATGCAAGACCCCTTGTGTCCATATCCACTGACCCAGATATGCCTGCAGTACTCATCCCAGCGATGCTTCTTACTCAGAAGATGAGTGCTGTTTTAGCCCCTTCTGGATACTTTAGCACGGGCAGTTGTACAGAAAGCAGTGGAAGCAAGTCCAGTGTCTTGATGACACTTTTTGGAAGAGATGGAAAGGAGAGTATTTGTCGACTCTACAGAGCCGCAGGAAATGGACAAAAGACAAGCCGAATGTCAAAGAAGGAGATGTTGTCTTTATGAAAGACAGCCAGGCTCACAGAAATGAATGGCCAATGGGACTGGTCGTTAAGGCTTTGCCAAGCAGTGACAAGAGGGTCTGCAAGGTAGAGGTGTGGGTTGTGAAGACGGGACAGCCAAGGTGTTTCTAAGGCCGGTCTCAGTGATTGTAGTCCTTTTTTCAGAGACTTAGTGAAAAGACTCTTAAGAATGTAGTTGCCAGTCAATATTCCCCTTCAATTTTGGTTGTATCTGTAGTGATATAATGTATCAGGTGTATAATACTTACTGTCAATATGGCTATGTTGTTTGTATACCGAATTATTTTCTTATTTCTGTAATGTTTCAGTTTTACAAAACAAATGTAAAACAAAAAACAAGAGGAAACAAGACTTCAGTAAAATACAAGAAAAGTCAAGCCTTGTGTGTTTATTGGAGGACTTTTGGATGTTAACTGGCTGTCTAGCTTTGCACAATAGTACGCGCTGCGAGGACAGTACATGGGTTTATTGCCTGAATGTTTAATTGCAAAGAAATAGGGAAATTGGTTAATAGCTCATCAATCTAAAAAAAATAACTATAATTTGCTTTGTAACGTGGTTGGGATCCATGCAAACTATTCTGCGTTTGTAGTAAATGGGCTGAAACTTGCAACATTGGTAAGGTGCTGTAAGAAAAATAAGGTCAGTTTATGTGGACTGTTGCTGCATTCCTGTGACCAGGGATTAGCTCCACTCAATATAACCAACACAACACAACCTGCTATAAGTCACTGTTGCAGGGTCCCATTGACTATGGACCATATTACCCAGTATGGATCACAGCGCAGCTTTTTGACATATATTGGTATGTGAACCTGAGCCTTTGTTTAAGAAAGAGTACATTTTTTCAGTTTTTGTGAGTAGAGGAGGGAGAGAGAGGGAGAAAGTAAAGAGAAAAATGGACACTAGGGCCATAGTACTGAAAATGTGGGAGAGGAGGTGAGACGGAACCTTCCCCCCTTCTCTCACTCCTCAAAGGAGATGGAGAAAAAAGGAGGAGGAAGTGAAGGACAGAGAGGAAGGGGGGAGGGAGGTTGGCTAGTTGGTTAATCATTGAGTCAAAGCAGGGGTTGGTCACTGCATAACTATCTAGCTGGTCCGTCAGACTTCAAGTGGGGACGCTGGGAATGAGACAGAAAGGGAACAAGGATAGACGAACTGGAATCTGCAAAATACTTGGAAAGGTCAAAACCAAAACTTGCAGATTGATTAACTAGCTTTTTTTTTTGTTGTTTATGCGATCTCTCTGTCAAGAGTGCATGCTTAAAACACAGAAACGGATGCATCAACGCTGTTTCACATGTCTTTACAGAGCACTGACTTCAGGAGAACTACACGTTTAGCAACAGGAGGAGCGGAGAGATAAGCAGAGAGGACTTGTATGGTGGTGTGTGGCATGTCAAGATGTTTACTGTTCAACTTCTTTCCTTTTACTTCTCCAAACTCCAGGAGGACCCCACCAAGAAGGTAAGAGAAGCTCCACTGTATGGAAATGTCTTTCTTAACCCACATGAGAGGCAGTGAACCCGAATAGTTCTTCTGAAAGTAACTGTAGTCTGTCGAGAAGGATTCTTTCAGAATGTCGCAGCAAAGATTGTTGTGATGCTGCATCCATGAAGAAGAGTGAGACAATGTTATGGAACAAATGCACGACTGAAGTCTACTAACAAAAAGATCCTTTGGCAATTATGTTTGGTTGCAAGCGGGTACTTGTTAGTTATTTGTTAATTAAAAAGTATTACTGTTTTCAAATAACTTGGGTGAATGCTGTGTCATGCCATTGGTAGCTACAACTTACAGTGATTGGCCTTAGGACGACCTTAAAAATGATACAGCAATTAAACAATAACTTTGGCTTTCAATATTGCCTTCCTGGTGCAAGTTACAATCAATGGAATTTCAACACAGATGCAATTCATAATGGCAGTCAAATCACTCATTAACACCAATAAGGTCCTCCCATTTGGTTTACGAGAAACTGCAACAAGTTGACTTTTGTTCTTGCATAATGGCAGTTTTCATTGATCCCTGTCATTTTCCCAAAGAGGGTGGTGCATCATTCGTTTGGGCTACTTAATACTCATCTCATTAGAGAGATGACTGAGGGAACTTTGGTGTTTTTCATCACAATTTAAATTTCAAAGCTTCACTTTCATTTGGAGTGACTCTAAATGTAGTTTCAGTACTTTCAAGTTTTATTTATCAAATGCACAGCAATACAGCATGGCAGACATTGCTGACACTAATATTTAGTTAAATCTAGAAAACCTGCAATCTACCAATTAACAGTATAAATTTAACAGTATTTACAGGCCGGCGTGGAATTTGAAATTAACAGTATTTACAGGACAACAAATGTTTTTTGAATTGAGCTAAAATCTCATTTAAAATCTCAAATTTAAAAATTGATGGTTCGAATGGTAGGTGATGTGTAATAAATAAATAAAATGTGTATGTGCATAGTGCAGGAATGGTATATCAGAAAAGTGAGCAGTGCAGAATGAGTTCAAATGTAGAGTTTTTATTCTTCGATCACAATAATCTGAGGGAACCAGTGGTAAAAGGGGAGAATCAGGGCCATGATAACTTGGCAATGATCCTGTGACCAAAGATTAGAATAGTGGATGGTGTCTAAAGCAGTAAGTGTGAGTGCAGGGAGGATTTCATCCAGGTGCATCCCATTGGTTTTGATGTGGGTGGGACGTGGGTTAACTCAAGGTAACCTGCAGAGATAAGGTGAAAGCATTCTCTCAGTACAACAGATTCATATGGGGTGGGCACCACTTTAATCTTAGCTCAATGTGTCATGGATTATCTGACGGTCTGTGTTGGGAAATGATTAACGTTCTTCTTTGGAAATGTAAGTGTTACTCTTTTCTTAGGGTAGGCTGGACACTTGCTGACTTTCTGAGCGGTATCCCAACACACATAGAGTCACACACGCGGTTATGAACACATATATGTCACACTTTGTTGGGTTTATGGCCAGAAACTTGTCCCCTGACTGTGTCATTAGGACTGAGTACACTGGGTTAATGTGTGTATATAGGGACTGAAATCTGTGTGTGTGTGTGTGTGTGTGTGTGTGTGTGTGTGTGTGTGTGTGTGTGTGTGTGTGTGTGTGTGTGTGTGTGTGTGTGTGTGTTTATAGCCAGCCCCTTACGTCTTGCATGCTGTCTCCGGTTTGTTTACTTTGGCTGGATTTAGTAGCTGATTCCATCACTTTGTACATAGTTTGCCTGATTTGTTCCATCCATATCACTAATGGTTCATGTTTTCAAATTATTCCTTAGGGCATTAAGGGCTTTTTTTAACATATTACTCTAACACATTTCTAATAGATACTCCTACTTTTTATGCCTCGACTCTATTAATTTCCAGCTACTTTGCTTGTTTCATACTAACATCATTAAAAGGGGATTTTTAAGCTTTCCCATCCCCTAAAATGTATTAAGCCCCAATTTGTTATAGCAACCCCCCCCCCCCACACACACACACACAAATGGCTGGCATGGACACTGATTCATTAGACTGAAGAGGTTTATGCCTTCAAAATGTGTGCCCAAGCTTTTGAAATGACTGATAACACATGTAAGAAGTGTTAATCTGTCTGATGGCTACTCAAATTTTAGGTCTACTGTTAAAATTTGGGCAAAAACAGACCTACCCGAATATGTGATCGGTGAACAAAGGTCATTCATGTACAGTTCCGGGGCGTCAATAAAACAATTTGGATATTTTTAGATTTAGAAAACTCAAATAAACAAGTATGATTACAAGATGTGTACTTGAGCCAGTGCAGTCATCTTTGTTTTCCTGCTGGTGTTTGTTTTACTTGGCCTGCAGGCTGCAGAACAAAGGACACAAGTTCCCCAAGGATAGCCATCTCTTAGAAAATGGGTCATAGAGAACTTTCTGGTAGGCTTACATTTCAAAGTTTCTATAATGAGCTTTGATCCGCATGAGAGAAGCACAGCATTTCATGTGGATGTTGGTCTGGAAAAGTTCAGGAACCCCATCTAGTGTTATGTGAGGAATGGGGCAAGGTGTGGTGGGAAGCATAGACAATACCAGAGGAAACTTGGTGAAAACTTTGAATGAATAAAAAAACCCCAGAAAAAAACAAGAGCTTCTGAGCTAAAGGGAGGAAGGAAGGACCTCGTCATAAGCCACTGATAGACGAGGTTAAGAAATGATAGGAGGAGAGGGAAACGAGAGAGATGAGAGCTATTTAAGGACCCCACCACCACCTGTCTCTGTGTCTCTTGTGGGGGTACCCAGGCAGGGGTCCTCAGCAGGAATGTAGACACAGAATGGCCCTAGTTGACCTCAAACGGAAAATGGACCATTTATAATCTCCTTAAGGAGAAATAAACAAAATCTCCATCACTCACTGGGGGAGATGTTCATTAAGTGTTTCTACACAGAAATAAGCACTGTGTCAAATAAGCTGGCGCCTTATTGTCACTTTCAGTATATCTGGATCGTTATTATTTTCTCTCTTGCTACTCCTCACCTTTTTCTGTCTCTCTCTCTCCCTTTACAACATACCTATCATACCTCTCTGGGTGCTCTCAAGTTATGTCATGAAGTTAATCTGTGAGTCAAGTCAACTTGCATAGCCCAAAATCACAAGGTAGTCCTGAAGAGCTTTACAGTCAGTACAATATATTGTTTTATACAACAATATAAAACAATATATGACAATTTGCGACATATGACACCCTCTATCCTTGGACCCTAGACCCAAATGAGGAAAAACTCCACAAGCGAAACCTTATCGGGAAAGAAAATATGGGAGGAACCTCAGGAAGAGCAAACAAGGAGGATCCCTTTTCCCGGATGGACACATGCAATAGGTGTCTGTAACAACCACGGATGACTAGACTCGCTAACCCGTGGCTAATGGGTTACAGGTTGTTGGCTTGGGGTAACAGGTTGGCTAACCAGTCAACTGAAGGGTCTGACCCATTAGCTAAGAGCTAGCAAGTCTAGTAATCCGTGGTCATTACATGTCAAATGGCCAAAATACACAAAAATAACAGAATCATAATGTAACATCATAGATTATAGGTTACACAGAGCGAGGTAATGTAGAATACATATAGTTAATGCATAAGATGTAGCAAATTTAAATGTGCTGGAAATCAAAATTGTGAAGCGAGTGCAAGGTAAATTTTGTGAATCTGTGTCCATCCAAGACAACGTCAGGAAGCCCACAGATGCAGTCAGTAGCCGACGGGACCCCGCGCCACAAACCAGCTCTGCTCTGTGGGGCCCTGCAGAGAGAACAGACTTCACATGCACTCAAGAGGCGAGGCAGACTTCCACACCCATTCAGACAGAGAGAGAACAAACACGAGGGAAGTGATGAGAGTGGTGCACAGGTTGTCATAGCTAAAACCAATACATTCACGATTCAATACTTTATTGCCATACAACTCAGATGATAGGACTTTGCCTCAGTGTGCTCCTGACCGAAGAAAAAACAATCACAGCATAACACATAAGAAATAAAAACCCATAACACGCAACCCCCTCCCCATAAAAAATTACATACATCTGTGGATGTAAGCTCTAGTGTAAAATAAGAATAAAATATTAGGTGCTTTAAAATACAGTAAAATGCAGTAGTAGTTAGTGTGTTGCTTTCGTGAAGTGCTGGTGCAGAATTGGGGAGCCATTTAGTAATTGGATGGTTCTACAGTACGTGCTGTTGAGAAAACGAGATGTCTTAGTTTTGATTGGCCCTGGGTGTTTTCCCTGAGGGGAGCATTATTAAGACAGGGCTGGCGGGGTGCGTGGAGTCCTGTAGTATTTTAAAAACTTTGCGCTGAATGCCGATCTTGTAGCTGTCAGACATGGGCGTGAGTTTGCAGCTGGTGGTTTTTTGAGGCGGAGCAAACATTCTGTCCAGCTGCTTCCTCTGCTGAGCTGTGGAGCTGCCATACCACACAGATATAGAAAAGGTGAAAACACTTTCTGTCGCAGCTCTGCAGAACTGCAGCATCCCCTTTCTAGACACACCAAACTTTTTGAGCTGGTGCAGGAAAAATAGTCTTTGGTGGGCTTTATTGATGAGACAGATCAAGTTGTCATCCCATTTCAGAGAGGAGGAGATTGCTGTTCTGAGAAACCCCCCCCCCCTTTTTTCCCTCCCCAATTGTATCCGGCCAATTACCTGACTCTTCTGAGCCATCCCAGTCGCTGCTCCACCCCCTCTGCTGAGCTGGGGAGGGCTGCAGACTACCACATGCCTCCTCTGATACATGTGAAGTCACCAGCCGTGTCTTTTCACCTGACAGTGAGGAGTTTCACCAGGGGGATGTAGCGTGTGGGAGGATCACGCTATTCCCCCCAGTTCCCCCTCCCCCCGGAACAGGTGCCCAAACCAATCAGAGAAGGCGCTAGTTCAGCGACCAGGACACATACCTACATCCGGCTTCCCACCTGCACACATGGCCAATTGTGTCTGCAGGGACTCCTGACCAAGCCAGAGGTAACACGGAGATTGGAACTGGCGATCCCTGTGTTGGTAGGCAACGGAATAGACTACCACACCACCTGCACCCCATTTCTGAGAAACTTAAAGCTGTCTGCTCTTTCCACCTCCAGAATATTGATGGTCAGCAGCGGAAGAGCACTTCCCATCTCTCTAAAAGTCGACCACCAGCTCTTTAGTTTTGGAGATGTTCAGTTCCAAGTTGCAGAAAGAGCACCTGTCAGTCAGAGATGGGACCTAATGTCTTTCCTGATTCATTGTCACATGAGATCAACCCTACCAATGTTGTGTCATTGGCAAATTTAAACATTTTAACAGGGTCACAATGTGAAATGCAGTCATTTGTGTACAATGAATACAGGAGAGGTGATAGTATGCAACCCTGAGGGGCACCAGTGTACCGGGTTTAGAGAGCCTATTGTTAATTTTGACTACCTGTGGTCTATGCTGTAGAAAGTAAAAAATCCAGGGCGTCTAGGTCAATTCCGTTGCCTACCAACACGGAAATTGCCAGTTCGAATCCCCGTGTTACCTCCGGCTTGGTCGGGCGTCCCTACAAACACAATTGGCCGTGTCTGCGAGTGGGAAGCCGGATATGGGTATGTGTCCTGGCCGCTGCACTAGCGCCTCCTCTGGTCGGTCGGAGCACCTGTTTGGAGGGGTGGGGGAACTGGGGGGAATAGCATGATCCTCCCACGTGTTACGTCCCCCTGGTGTAACTCCTCACTTTCAGGTGAAAAGAAGCGGCTGGTGACTCCACATGTATCAGAGGAAGCATGTGGTAGTCTTCATCCCTCCCCAGATCAGCAGAGGGGGTGGAGAAGCAACCGGGACGGCTCGGAAGAGTGGGGTAATCTGTCGGATACAATTGGGGAGGAAAAAAAAGGGGGGGGGGGGAAAGTAAAAAAAATCCAATGACATAAAGAGTGATCGACTCCTAGGTGCCATAAATTATCAAAAATTATATGTAGGTAAGATCAAATTAAAAGCAGAGCTATAGTCCACAAAGAGAAACCGTGCATAAGTGGTAGGAATTTCTAAGTGCTGCAGGATGGAATGGAGACAGAGGGACGCATCCTCTACAGACCTGTTTGCCCTCTATGCAAACTGGTAGGGGTTTATGCTGACCATGTTGAATAGGTGTTTACATACTAGGTGCTCAAAGATTTTCATTATTACAGATGTTATTTCGACAGGTCCCTAATCATTCAGACAACTGTTGTTGGATTTCTTAGGCACAGGGATTATGACAGCAGATTTAGAACATGCAAAGCTTTGCATTCCTGGAGTGACCTGTAAAAAATGTCAGTGAAGACAATGGCAAGTTCATCTGCACAACATTTTAGGGTAGCGGAGGTTACAAGCTCAAGGCCCGCAGTGCTCCTGGTGTTCGGTCGTCGGTTCACAACAGGTGCCTCACCTCATTCTTCTCTATCACAAATGGGGGAGTAAGGGAACTGACCGCTATTGGCTGTCTTATTAAGCTTTGATTGTTTTCAAATAGTATAAAAGCAGGGTCAATTTTCTTTTTCCTTCTGTTTTTTGTTGTTTCTACCCTGCTTTTTTTTAGGTGGACAGGTTTCTGTACTCCATGCGTCTCCATGACGACCAGCTGAGAGACATCTCAGCTCGTTTCCTAGGTGAAATGACTAAGGGGCTCTCATCTGAAAGCAACGCCACGGCAACAGTTAAGATGCTGCCCACGCATGTCCGTTCCACGCCTGATGGATCAGGTACAAAGGAGGAGTTCAAATCACCTCCCTTTGAACTCAAAACTTGTACTAACTTTTTAAGCTAATGTAATGTGTAATCAAACAACATATGTGATCTTTTTGACAGTTTAGTCCAAAGCCTGTTTTTTTCCCCAACGTAATAACTGTGATCAATGTAAAAGACTTAAGCAACATAGCAGAGGGAAGATGTGTAGCAAATTATTCTCTCAAAAAATCTGGAAATAATTCATGAAGCTAGTTTAAAGGGCCATGTTACTTTTTCTTCAATCCAGTTTTGAACTTGGAAACAGGTCTTGACAACAATAACTTTAGATATCCTCATATCACTGTACTGTAGAATTTAGAAACTAGTGGTATATAGTTTGAAAGATATTGTAAAATTTCTCCTTTCAACAACTTGATTTCTTTTCCCCACTCTCTGTTTGTATGTCTTGTCTGCCTCCCATCTAGAAAAAGGGGAGTTCCTTGCGTTGGATCTGGGAGGCTCCAAGTTTAAGGTGCTCCAGGTTAAAGTGAGAGAGGAGGCAGGGAAAAACAGTAGAAGAGTGGAGATGGAGGAGCAAACCTACCCCATGCCAAAGGAGCTGCTTTTTGGGAAGGGAGTAGAGGTGAGCAGGAGTCAGAAAATGGGTTTAGGATTGAGGAGGTATGAAAGACAGGGAGGGGAGGGGATGGACAGATGAATAACAATGTGAGATGTAAGGCCCACATGTACAGAATCACAGACCTGAAAACAGATTTCAGATATTAATAAGGAAGTGTGCAAAATTTGGAGATTTGGGGGAAATGATTATAAAATCTGTTAACATATTAGATATTTAAAGTAATTTGAAAATACACTATCCATCCCTGTCCCTCAGAAACCCTGTCGCGCTTCTGTGTCTTTGTGCACGTGAGTGTGTGCATCTAAGTGTGCATATGTCACATAAAAGCAGTTTTTTGTATGGGATAGAGATAGAAAAATTTTGAGTCGACTAGCATCACAGAAGACAATGTAAAAAATGTTTTAAAAACTGGGTGTCTGGGTGGCGTGGCGGTCTATTCCGTTACCTACCAACACGGGGATTGTCGGTTCGAATCCCCGTGTTACCTCCGGCTCGGTCAGGCGTCCCTACAGACACAATTGGCCGTGGCTGCGGGTGGGAAGCTGGATGTGGGTCTGTGTCCTGGTCGCTGCACTAGCGCCTCCTCTGGTTGGTTGGGGCGCCTGTTTAGGGGGGAGGGGGGACTGGGGGGTGAATAGCGTGATCCTCCTACACGCTACGTTCCCCTGGCGAAACTCCTCACTGTCAGGTGAAAAGAAGCGGCTGGCGACTCCTGATGTAATGGAGGAGGCATGTGGTAGTCTGCATTCCTCCCCGGATCAGCAGAGGGGGTGGAGCTGCGACTGGGACAGCTTGGAAAATAGGGTAATTGGCCAAGTACAATTGGGGAGAAAAAGAGGAGGGGGGGGGGCAAAAAAACCAGCCATTTTTCTTTTAATTTTTATTATAGGAGTTGATCACACAAACTTTCTCACAGTAAAGATGGGTCAAAAGACAAAAATCTTGATTTAAAAAAAAAGTAAAATAGAGAAAGAGAAATGGGAAAAAAATTAAACAGAATTTGGAAAAGGATGGATCGCCATGTTCCTCATGATTTGAGAGATGGATGTATGGGGCTTTAATGAAAGAGCGCAAAAAAGGACAAAGGGAAGGGAAGCAGGGAATATGAAGGTAGAGAGAGAAAGAGAGAGAGGGAGCAAAGGAGAAATAAAAGCGGTGGCAGTAAAGGGATAAGGGGTGGGGTTGCATTAGTGGTTTGATGGAAGGGTGGAGGAGGGAGTCAGGAGGAGAAAAGGGTGATGGAGGAGGAGGAGGAGGAGAAGTGTATAGGAGAGGAAAAATAACCCCCCCCCCCAACCATAGACTTTGTGCATGGTGCAAAATGTTTTTCACTGCTCATACCAAATGTGAAAAGATGGGAGAGATGCTGAGAAAAATGGGGAGAGGCAGCAGGGAGGGTAAAATGAGGTTTGAGGGCTCATGGAGGGATGGGCGTGGGTGATAAGGAAACAGGGAAGTAAGACAGGGGTGTGTAGCGGAGACGGCAGTGCCTACTATGTGTCTGTCCTGACTGATCATTCTTCCTCTGTCTCTATTTGTCTCATTTCTCCAGTTGTTTGACCATGTGTCCGAATGTCTTAAGGACTTTCTCCATCAGAAGAACATCAGCCTGGACAAGAAACATCCTCTGGGCTTCACCTTCTCCTTCCCCTGTCAGCAGACAGCCCTGAACCAGGTAACATGACTACAGATTTTGTGTAAATTAAAGCTGCTATGAGAAGTTTTTCCACTGATTAGACTTGGTTTAATTTTGATGCCTCTTTATGACTGACAAAAGCAAATGAGGGCACCAGTGAGAAGACTGGATATTGCTATATAAGGACTGTCACCCAGGTGATCAGGGAGGTGCACAAAGGGAAGGGTGACCGAATTGTGCTTTGGCTTGACCTTGCCAACGCATACGGCTCAGTACCCCACAATCGAATCAATGATCGAGACTATTCTGGACTGACACCATGTACCCAGTAAGATCAAAGACCTCATCCTGAACTACTATGGGAACTTCAGGCTAAGAGTCATTTCTGGGAACACAACATCTGACTGGCACCGGCTTGAGAAGGGGTTTATAACTGGGTGTACCATCTCAGTTACTGTCTTCACCCTTGTCAAGAATATGGTGGTCAAGGCAGCTGAAACTGGGTGCAGAGGTCTTCTGTCCAAGTCTGGCGTTCGGCAGCCCCCCCATCAGAGCCTTTATGGACAACCTCAGTGTGACCACATCATTGGTGCCTGGTGGTAGGTGGATCCTCCAGGGCCTGGAGAAGCTCATCTCCTGGGCGAGGATGAGTTTTAAACCAGCCAGAGCCATGGTGGAGAAGAGGGGAAAAGTGGTCGACCGAGTTCGCTTCTTTTTGGACGGCATTGCAATCCCATCCATTACTAAGAAACCAGTCAAGAGTCTAAGCAAGGTCATTGACTTGTAGCCTTAGGGATGCAGCAGCAATCCAAGCAACCATCAAGCAGCTTGAGACTTGGCTCACCACAGTCTAGCCTACTTGGCAGGTTCAAAGCTTGGATTTACCAACATGGCATCTTACCCCGAGACCTCTGGCTTCTGCTGGTTTACGGGGTAACCCTGTCGACAGTGGAGACCTTGGAGAGGAAGATCAGTACCTACCTCTGGGGATGGCTGGGTCTGTCGTGCAGCCTTAGCAGTGCAGCACTGTATGGGAGGAGCAACAAACTCCAGCTCCCTATCAGCAGCCTCGACGAGGAGTTCAGGGTTTCTTGCACAAGAGAAGCACTGCTCTGTTGGGACTCCAAGGACTTTAGAGTGGCATCAGCATGCATTATGGTGCAGACAGAAAGGACATGGAGAGCCCAGAAAGGCCTGGCGATAGCAGAGTCTTGGCTGAGACACAGAACTTTGGTGGCAACTGGATGGGCAGGTTTGGAAGCCATCCCACAACCTCGCTATGATAAGGCCCATGGCCAGGACAGACGCCATCTAGTCCTGGAGGAGGTGCAAGCAGAATGGTGGGCATGGTCTCCTCACCGCTGCGTCAGACTGGGAGCTGCGAGTCGACTTGGGGGTGGGGGGGCAGCTGAGGTTCCCGGATCACATTATAACAACTTTGTTGAGGTCAGAAGTAGTGCTATCATCAGCCTCTTCAAAGCAGGTGCTCCTTATAAAGCTGACAGTTAGTTCCCTGGGGGGACTGGATGGAAGAGGCAAATGAACAGAAGAGGTTCAAGTACCAGGAGCTGGTGGATCAGTGCTGGATGGGAGGCCGGTAGATGCGTTGTGAGCCCATTGAATTGGGGTGTGGAGGCTTTGCTGGCCGCTCACTGTGCAAGGTCTACACTCTAATTGGCATTACTGGGGCTGCAAAAAGGAAAGCCATCAAGTCTACCATGGAGGCTGCAGAGAGGGTCTCCAGATGGCTTTGTATCAGAAAGATTGATCTGTGGGCCAATGCTGCTGGGACACAAGCCAGGGCCTGATCAACTCTGGCTGTGTTGTCTGAGTTAGGGTGTATGTATGATGTTGAAAAACCCGAAACACCCGAGGACCTCAGGAAACATCACTGATGGTGTATCCCAGTGCATCCTAGGATGTGTCTTCGAATCAGATTCTTGTCTTCAGATTGGATTCCCCGCAAAATTTGACAAAATGGTTTACGACACACAGATGGGATACATGGCCACAATCCACATCACCACTACATGTCTTGCTGCGGTCTTTAAAACAAATGCACAAGCCATCAGAGGGTGAATGTTGATCTTTGTGACAAGAGGCAATGCTTATGCAAAATGAGGTCATTTCCCCACGAAACACTACCGCTTTTGTCCACAGGGGCGCACAAGGTTAACAAAAATCCAAAACTCCTCATCGCAGCTTTAATTAAAGTGAACAAGGGTAAAATGTATTTGTCTGTCTGTCTGTCTGTCTGTCTGTTTGTCTGTCCGTCCATCTGTCAGTCATCCATACCTTTGGTACCACGACCAGGGGCTTTCAAACAGATATCAAATGTGGTAATAATGGAAATGTGCAGAGCCTTTTTGTGTGCTAGCTATAATATAGCTTACTACATTATTCTCATATGATCTCTCCATTCAGCAGGGGCTAGAGATACTGTATAGTTCCATTCAATGTGTGAGAAAGCAACCGTCACCTCTTTTCTTCCCTCTGTGTAGGGAATATTAATAAACTGGAGTAAAAACTTCCGGGCCCGGGGCCTCCAGGGGAAAGATGTGGTTCAGGCCCTCAGACAGGCTATCAACAGAACTGGGGTAGGACACCTCTGCATCACCATTAACTATGTTAACATTGTCCCGCTGCTCAAGAATTTGACCATATGTCATATAGTGAGGCTTCAGTAGAATAGAGGCTAATTAAGGCACCTTAGAATTGCCAGAGATCAAAGCTGTTTCTTCAAGTGGATGTAAAGAACACATAGTCGCATAACTCATCAGCTACTAACTACATCCCCTAAGAACTGTCACTACCAGTGACACTTAATATACTAAATGTTGCATGATTCAAAAGACTTGTCTTATCTCTCCCTTCAGGATATGGATGTGGATGTGTTGGCTCTGGTTAATGATACGGTGGGAACAATGATGACCTGTGGTTTTGATGACCAGCATTGTGAAGTGGGACTCATCATTGGTTAGGAAATTACTGGACTATTACTTCTCACTGTATCTTTAACCTTTCCTTCCCTCTGTGATGTCAGAAATGTCATTGGTACTGAAACCTTCCGATATCTCATCTTCATCTGCTTTTTAACATTTGCTGTCTCCCTTTTTTTTTTCTTATTTCGTCTTTGTTTAATCCATTTTTCCATGTGAAGAAGAAAATCATTCATAAGACTAGTCTCTGAGAGACTTAGACAGATCTACTCACTGAAGATGCATTTTCAAAGCAAACGCATGTGCCCATGTCACATGTAAACACAATAATCCCATTCAGAAATGGACAAAATCTGAAATCATTTTACATAGTTGATGTAGCATTTTTTAATGGCTTACTCCATCTCTATCTAGGGGTATTAAAAATTGTGTACGTGTGTGTGTGTGTGTCTCTCTCTCTTTAGGCACAGGTACCAATGCGTGCTACATGGAGCAGCTGTGTCACATTGGCCTGGTGGAGGGAGACGAGGGCAGGATGTGTGTGAACACTGAGTGGGGGGCCTTCGGAGATGATGGGGCACTGGACGATTATATCACTGAGTTTGACAGGGAAATTGATGCCGCCTCCACCAACCCAGGAAAACAGCTGTAGGGAAAGCACTTTGTGTAACATGACATAGCATGGCATAACACCATCACATGACATGACATGGCATGATGTGATACAACATACTGTCACGTACCACAGTACAACAGCTTAATACAACATGTTAATAGAACTTCATAACTAATATGTAGTAATATATCCCATCCTGCTTTTCTCCCTGTCATGACTATCTTCTGTCTCCTCATGTACTTTTCCCTCTGTTATTTTGCCCCCCCCCCCTTGTCTGAGTAGCTTTGAGAAGCTGATTGGCGGCCTATATTTGGGGGAGCTGGTAAGGCTGATTGTATTAAAGATGACTAAACTTGAACTGCTGTTTAATGGGAATGCTTCCAGTGCCCTGAAGGTCAAAGGGAAAATAACCACAGCACATGTAGCAGCTATGGAAGAGTAAGATGCCTGTGTGTGTATCTATCCATCTGTCTGTCTGTCTGTCTGTTTGAGCTTTATCTTTTTTTTTTTTTGTTACTCTGACTGCATATTTTGTGTAACTTTTATGTTTTTGTAAATCTTGGTCTTTTGGCCGGGTGTCCCTTATGAAAGATTTATAATATCAGTGTGACAACCAGGCTAAATAAAGGATAAATACCAAAAGTAATAGAAATCAATCAGTCAATCAAGCTGGATTTTATATAGCGCTTTTCTAGCTGCAACAGCCACTCAAAGCGCCTTACATTTCTGGTCAAATCTGAATTTCAGACACCTGTTACAATATATATCTGTTTAAATGTTTTTCAGTCTCTTTTTCTGTCTGCCGGCCTGTCTTGTGAGTACCAAAAATGTAACATTTATTTACTATGCCTGTTTTTCTCTCTCTTTCTTAGGTACAAAAATGGTCTGAGGAACACCAGAGACATTCTTCTCAACCTCGGTTTGACTCCATCGCATGATGACTGCATTGCCGTTCAACAGGTCAGCACTGTTGTCTCCTTCAGATCCTCAAACCTGGTGGCAGCAGGGCTGGCTGCCATCTTGAATCGCATCAGACAAAATAGGAAGTTGAAGACGTTAAAGATCACAGTCGGCGTGGATGGCACATTGTACAGAACACACCCACAGTAAGTTTTGGAAATAGTCGCCACAAATCACAAGATTTATCATCATTATCATCACCTCTAATATTCGGCAATGGTCGGAAACACACGTTAAAAATTTAAGATTATGATAAGCCAGCTAGTTATTTCCCTAAAACACAAACAATTATGAGGGTTTGCATGGTTTTGTTTTTATTTTGAGGCTAAATTATCCATTATGGAATAAAAACATGGGCAAACTGAACTTCAAATTATCCCCAATGACCACTGTCACATTTGGAGGAAGATATGTTTTATAAGTCATAATAGTAATTGTTTTAACAGTAAAAGTAGTTAAACCAAGTAAGAATAGAAGTAATGATAATAGTAGTATGAGGAGAAAACGTGATGATATTGTTAATAATGGAAATAACAATTACAGGTATGCTAAACGCCTCCACAAGGTGGTACGTCGGTTGGTTCCCGATTGTCATGTCCGATTCATCCTATCAGAGAGCGGCAGCAGCAAGGGAGCCGCCGTGGTAACAGCGGTTGCCCAGCGATTGGCATCACAGAGACGACAGGTTAAGTGTGTGTGTGTGTGTGTGTGTGTGTGTGAGTGTATGGGACCCGCTTTTAGCATGATTTCAGTATGTTATCACTAACATGTTTCATTAATATTTTCAGATGTTATATGTGTAAATCTCTAACTTGTGCTCCAGGTGGAAGAGACCCTATCGCCTTTTAGACTGAGCCAAGAGCAACTTGGATTGGTCAAGGTCAGGATGAGGGCAGGGCTAGATGCAGGGCTAAGGAATGTCAGCGCTCCTGTAAAGATGCTGCCCGCATTCGTGTACCGAACCCCTGATGGCACAGGTGAGAACAAAGAGTATCAGTAGACCCCACCTAAACACACACAGACACACACACACACACACACACTTTTTTTTCTATACTTGCGAGGACCTTCATTGACTGTATTCATTCCCTAGCCCCTAAGTCTAACCTTAACCATCAGAACTACATGCCTTACCTTAACACTTACCCTACACGTAACCTAATCCTGATGCTAACCTTAACGCTAAACCCAAGTTCCTAACCCTCAGATTAGCCCCTTTAAGAAGTGAGGACCGGCTAAAATGTCGTCACTTATGGTTATTGGACCTTATGGTCCTATGGTTATTGGTCGGCAAAAAGGAATCTGAACAAGAACACACGTGCAGACACACACACACACACTCATTTAAATGGAAATGTCAATTGAATACACACAATTTAGCTCCAGAAGGTGGATAGCACGCGCACACACACACACACACACACACACTCATTTAAATGGAAATGTCAATTGAATACACACAACTGAGCCCCAGAAGGGGACTTTCATTTTTGTCAGAGGAGTTTTCATATTAGCTTCCAGAATCTGTTGTTTTGGATTTTTCTTTTTCTAGAGCATGGAACATACCTAGCCTTAGATTTGGGTGGAACCAACTTCAGAGTTCTACTGGTGAAGATCTACAGTGGTCTGCGTCGCTCTGTACGACTCTACAATAAGATCTACTCAATACCACTGGAGATAATGCAAGGAACAGGCGAGGAGGTGGGACATAAATAAATATTTGAATTTTCAGATAGATAGCAGTTACATAATGTACAGTATATAGTGTGAAACAAGATGTGATAAACTGCTGTGTGAGTAGGACAATTTATTTATATATGCTCTCATTCTGCTTCCCTGTGTGACACAGTGACCATATTGTTCATATCCGTAATTTATCACTCTTATATGAGGGATAGCAGTTGTATTCCAGGTGTTAGGATGAATGGTTTTAAGATGGCTGACTGCCGACTGGGAGAATTCTGCATTTTTCTTGAAAAAGAAAGCCCCCTATTTCTTTCTCTCCTTTTTGTTAGTTGTTTGACCACATAGTGCAGTGTATCAGCGACTTTCTGGACTACATGGGGATGAAGAATGTTCATCTTCCTCTGGGCTTCACCTTCTCCTTCCCTTGCAAGCAGTCTGGTATTAATACGGTAACTATGGATATCATATTATATTTGTTTGAATATGGGATACGGCCCTGAGCTCAAATATGCTAGACTATTTAATTTAATTTTTACACTAGAAATGCTGACAGAGATAATGAGAAATACACATCACTCATACCTGACGCGTGTATTTTTTGGATTATTCATAGGGTTGATATGATTCTGCCACAACCACAGCAACCAAATAGCCAGAGGTGTGCCCGGATGTGGCTGTGCCATCTAAATCTCTCGGTGGCACACCTAGCGTAATTATAAAAAAATGTATGAGTTAGCTGCAAATTAAAAAAAAAATCTTAATGTTATATCTTGTTATTCCTTACATTATTGAGATTAATTGGAAAAAAACTGACGCGACCAATGAAAATAAAACTATTCTTGTTTCTTGCTACTTGTAAACCATTAATTATGGTTCAGAGTTTTGAGTGGCAGTGCATTTCGCAAATGCCAGATTGCGAGTAGACCCTCCTCTTTCACTCCATGTACAGCCCGCGCAATGCACAGAGGAAGCCTACTTTCCACTAGCTAGCTGCTTTTAATGTAGGTTAAGGTAAAAGTCATGGTGAAACAAAGCAGTTTGCTTAAGTTTGTCACAAAAAGACGTCATGAGGAGCAGGAGGATGAGAATTCAGCTCAAATTTAGCCATCATTCTCAACCCAGACACCTACTCCTGCACCAGTTTCTCCTCAAGTATTAATGACACATACGTGGCTGCTAGTTCAGCCCCGTCAGCAGCTGTACCGTTGAAAGACTCTTTTCAACTGTCAGTCGGATAAAAACTAGTATCAGGGATTCAATGATGACGTACAGACTGAACTCTTTGTTCCTGCTCTCCTCTGAAAGACAGCTGACTGAATTGTTGGACTATAATGAAATAATTTCAGTGTTCAACACCAAGCCCCATCGTCTCTCTAATCAAAAGTAAGCTAATTTACAATTTTGGACTGTAGTAGCCTATTGCCTATTTCAATATTATTGTTTATTGGGTACAGTTTTTGTTGGGTGTACAATTGGATATTATGCTGATGTTGCTACACGTGGTGTGTGTGTGTGTGTGTGTGTGTGTGTGTGTGTGTGTGTGTGTGTGTGTGTGTGTGTGTGTGTGTGTGTGGTTTATGTAGCCGCCATGCCAGGCTATGTTCAAGTGTCATCTTTAATGTTAACTGAGCATGGTGGGCGCTGGTGTACCTGTATATCCGTAGCTTGATTAATGCTGCTGTTGCGTGTGTCAGCTGTGTGTGTGTGTGTGAGAGAATATATGGCGACGGTGCCAGGCTATGCAATACTGTTAATGTTCATCTTGAAGCCTGTAATGTTACCTCTGATGATGTATAAAGCTTGTATGATTAAACTGTGGTGCATTCAAGCGAGTAGTTGTGATGGCCTATTTTGGTTAACATACGCGTTTCAGTACCTATTAAGTATGATTGATCTTGGATGGGCTAGGTCCATCTGATTTTCTCTGTGCCCACCCGCACTTTTATTTTTGCCTACGCTGACCTGACAACCTGCATTCATAAGAAGATAGTGCACCATCCTGCAATGGCATCATGTATCCCTCACATGTGATTGTAGCAGTGTTTGCCTGTGCACACGTGTTTATTTTAGGGAGCAACCTGTCTAAATGACTTTGACTGTTCTTATTGAATACTAATATTAATCTGAATGTTCCACAGGGTACATTGGTTAGCTGGACCAAAGGCTTCAAGGCCACAGGCTGCGAAGGAAATGATGTCATTGATATGCTGAGGGATGCCATCAAGAGACGCAATGTGAGTTGCAATTTGTCCATGCCATTTATTGTTTTTGATAGTACTCTAATGTCCTACAAAAACTTTGAATGATCCATACTGCCCACATACAGACAAAAGCTGAAACAAGAGAAAGTGAAACCGAGAACAGTTCACATGTGGTCCAGGGAGGCAACCGAGAGCCTGCAGAGCTGTTTCATTTGCACAGACAGGCAGGTTTTCACCCAGGACCACTTCCTCGAACAGTCTGTCACAGCAGTGACTTCTTACATCCAATATTGTGAGAGTATGCTAATAAATAGAAAGACTGTTAAGTGCTACCAAAACAACAAGCCATGGCTCGCCGCTCACCTGAAAAGAGCAGTTCAGGCTAAGCATAGAGCCTTTGCTACTGGGCACAGAGCGGAGGGGAGAGCTGCACAAATAGTATTAAAGAGGGAGATTGCCCAGGCTAAAGGATGTTACAAGGAACGGGTGGAGGCCATGTTTCAAAGTGGTAATCTGAGGCAGGCCTGGCAAGGCCTCTCTGTCCTCACAAGGAAAGCACCAGCCAAGAAAACTACAGAAAACCCCCACCATCAAAAAGAAATGCATGTTAGGGTTAATACTCCGGTCTGTGCCCCTGACTAAGGCATGGCAAGACGAACTGGAGTTGGTCCCCGCCCACTGCTCCTAGCTGCACAGCTAGGGTGGGAATTTACCCACGGAGATTAATGAAATATATCAAAATAATAATAAAAAATCAAACCATCTTTAAAAAGTGCCAGTAGCGGCTCTGAGGCAGCTAGACGTAGCCGCTAGGCTTTTACATCAGCCATATAGAGAGCCTCCTCATCTTTTCTTTTCTGGCTTGGTATGAGGGGCTCTAACGGACCAACAAGGCCAAGCTGTGGAGGGTGATCACCTTGGAGTCAACTCATAACCTCAGCACCTGCTTTTAGATCCTGCCCTGTAGTAGGAGGTATGTTGCCCCTGTAGTCAAAACAAACAGGGGCAGGGCCAGTTTCATCTCCTCTGCTATTAGGCTGCTTAACAAACGCAACCCCCCAGACCGCCCTTGTCCCCTCCGCCTGGAAGACCTAGACCTGTTGTCCTTACAGAATAAGTAGAAAAGCATTGCTTTTCTTTTAAAAATCTTTTCTGCTTTTACTGTGGTGTTATTTATTTATTTTATTATCTTGTCTGTATGTACTGACCTGAGTAAAATGTATTTCACTGATAATGTCCTGTCAAGTGAAAGGCTCATACTTGGTAAGACTTTAGAGTGATGCACTATCAATAGGGACAGTGCCTTGATACCTCAGAACCCCAAAAGTGTTAACCACTGTTTTGGGGCTCTGAGGGAAACAATGATGTCATAATCCAATAGAGCTCCAACAGACAGCTGTGAAATCTATTATATGCTGGCGTCTTGATTGTTTTAGCATTTACCTGTACTGTGGCCCATGCTCATGTTTGTTGATTGTGAGTCTGACTTGGAACACTGCAGCGACAGAGTGGCATATTGTGTGTGCTTGTCTTCCTAAAGGAATTTGACATGGACATTGAGGCGATAATCAACGATACTGTTGGGACTATGATGAGCTGTGCCTACGAAGACCCACAGTGTGAGATTGGACTGATAGCTGGTATGTATTACACCCCTAATGTGTTTCTGTTACCTACAAACAATTGTATGTAAGTTTGAATTGTTACTGATAAAATTTGTAAAAAAAAAAAACAACTTTTTTTTTCCAGCAGTTGGTAATAATCCATGAGTTTAGCTGTATTTATATTACCTAGTATTGACTGAAATCCTCATGGCTATATCACGTGGTGACACCACAGAGCAAAATGAGTTAAATATAAGCAATCTTGGAAAAGATTGTTGGCATCTTCCTCATGTGATAAGTGTCTTCTACCGTCCATGGTTCAGCACCCTTTGAGGCCGGAGCCAAGCAGAAAAGTTGTCTTCAGGGCATCCGGGTAGGGTAGCAGTTTATTCCGTTGCCTACCAACACGGGGATCGCCGGTTCGAATCCCCGTGTTACCTCTGGCTTGGTCGGGCGTCCCTACAGACACAATTGGCTGTGACTGCGGGTGGGAAGTTGGATGTGGGTGTGTTCTGGTCGCTACACTAGCGCCTCCCCTGGTTGGTTGGGGCACCTGTTTGAGGGAGGGGGAACTGGGGGGAATAGAGTGATCCTCCCATGCACTACGTCCCCCTGGGGGCATGTGATAGTCTGCAGCCCTCCCCAGATCAGCAGAGGAGGTGGAGCAATGACCAGGACAGCTCGGAAGAGTGGGGTAATTGAAAGGGTACAATTGGGGAGAAAAAAGAGGGGGTAGTGTCTTCTGTCCACCATTTCTTTGTCCATTACCACACTTATTCCACACTTAATAATCGTACCCCTCCGAACCCTTTTTTGGGGGGGGGGGGTTCCTCCTCTTTTTCGCCCCAATTGTACTTCGCCAATTACCCCACTTTTCCGAGCCATCCCGGTCGCTGCTCTACTCCCTCTGCCGATCTGGGGAGGGCTTCAGACTACCACATGCCTCCTCTGATACATGTGGAGTAGCCAGCTGCCTCTTTTCAACTGACAGTGAGGAGTTTCACCAGGGGGACGTAGTGCATGGGAGGATCACGCTATTCCCCCCAGTTGTCCCTCCCCCCTGAACAGGCACCCCGACCAACCGACCAGAGGAGGCGCTAGTGCAGCGACCAGGACACATACCCACATCCAGCTTCTCCCCCGCAGACACGGCCAATTGTGTCTGTAGGGATGCCCGACCAAGCCGGAGGTAACACAGGGATTCGAACTGGCGATCCCCGTGTTGGTAGGCAATGGAATAGACCTCTACGCCACCCAGATGCCCCTTGAACCCTTTACAGTAACTGTAAATCATCCTACCTACTAACCACATCTTCAAATGTACAGGTTTAAGTGGATGTACACTGCCAACTGCCCCCAATATGGGAACCTAAAATCGGTCGCATGTAGAAAATGGCAACCATGTGAAAAGTGTTGAACTTTTTTGTACCTCTACTTCCTGTTGTCTTTATGCGTGCTCAATAATCCACGTTAGGAAATCACTGAAAGTTTCTGTGGTCTACTTCCTGTTTATATCACATTTAAATTTATCATCCTTTTATTGAAATGTGTGTACTTAAATAGTATATGAAATTGCCTGGGTGCCACAGGGACAGGCAGTAATGTCTGTTACATGGAGGAACTGAGGAACATTAAGAAGATTGCCACAGAAGAGGGAAGTATGGAGGGAGGTGAGAAAAAAGAGCAGGAGGAGTGGAGAGCAGAGGGAGTGGAGAAGAAGGTAACAAACACCACTGAAAAAACGTCATCTACTGTAAAATGCAATTGTATCAGTATTTATGTTTTAATCTAAAACCATATATGCATTCCTAATCCAGGATTTATGTCAGAATAATGTCCTACATCACTGGCGTCCTGTTAGAATAGATGCCTTTTTTTTTTTTTTTTTTACTGTGTACCTGAAATTGTCTTCCATGTTGATAGTACAAGCACCAACTCACACATGACAACACTTTTTTTTTTTTTAAAGTGAATGTCTGTAGATGTACTAACAAGCATTTCTCAGCTCCATGTAAGTCAGCTGTTGTGTGCAGAATGAATGCAGATGACTAACTCGGACCTCTCAATGGCTTCTGCTTCTAGGAAGATAAGGGGATGGAGGGAGAAGGGAAGCAGGGGAATGGAGAGAGGAAGAGGATGTGTGTAAACACAGAGTGGGGGGGTCTAGGCGAGGATGGTTGTCTTGATGACATCATCACTCACTATGACATAGAGGTGGACCAAGCATCACTCAACCATGGGAAACAGAGGTGAGAGAACACGAGCTTTATGGGAATCTGCAGATTTAGTTTCATGGTGGTTTTATTGGAATTTTAGCCTATGCTCTACTACCGTGTGTGTCTGTTTATCTGTGTGTGCTGTTTTCCTTAGGAAGATAAGAGGGTTGTGTGCGCGCGCGCGCGTGTGTGTGTGCGCGCGCACGCGCGCCCACATGCATGTGTGCCTTTGCACGTGTTTGGTTTTTTGCATTTTTCTACATTTTTTCATCTGCGTTAACCTGTGTGTGCATATATGCGTACATTTTTGCTCATGCTAATGTATACTTCTCTTTATATCTATGTCATGCTCACAAGCATGTGTGTGTGCTCTAGTTGGACAATGCCCCGTACCTTAGTTTGTTGGTCAGATATGTCTGTCCTGTTGGATCTAAAGAGAGAGAGTGTGTGTGTGTGTGTGTGTGTGTGTGTGTTTAGGTTTGAAAAGTTGACCAGTGGGCTATATTTAGGAGAAATCGTACGTCATGTCCTACTGGATTTAACCAGAAGAGGGTTGCTGTTCAGAGGATATGTCACTGAAGCTTTAAAAACACCTGGAATATTTGAAACCAAATACCTGTCATACATAGAGAGGTAAAAGTTTTGGTGGGCACATCTGGGGTCAATGTCTGTGCATGTGTCTGTAAACCTAAATACATGTAACACACCAAGAAGTATGTTTAAAAGAAGATTGCCTAGAAATAGGTCTGTATTGGCTACTGGTGTCTGCAGAAATCAACCTCCTACATCAATGGCTGCAGAAGAAAATAAACAAAGGGGGCATCCGGGTGGCGTAGCAGTCTATTCCGTTGCCTACCAACACAGGGATCGCTGGTTCGAATCCCCATGTTACCTCTGGCTTGGTCGGGCGTCCCTACAGACACAATTGGCCTTGTTTGCAGGTGGGAAGCTGGATGTGGGTATGTGTCCTGGTCACTGCACTAGCGCCTCCTCTGGTCAGTCAGGGCACCTGTTCGGGGGGGAGGGGGAACTGGGGGGAATAGCGTGATTCTTCCATGCGCTACGTCCCCCTGGCGAAACTCCTCACTGTCAGGTGAAAAGAAACGGCTGGCGACTCCCCGTGTACCGGAGGAGGCATGTGGTAGTCTGCAGCCCTCCCTGGATTGGCAGAGGGGGTGGAGCAGAGATTGGGATGGCTTGGAAGAGTGGGGTAATTGACTGGATACAACTGAGGAGAAAAGGGGGGCGGGGGGAAGAAAATAAACGCAACCGCACATAGCAGCAGTCAATACTAAGGAGTTACTAAAATAAAATCTTTGAATGTAGTTTGTACTTAACTCAACCAAGCATCTACACCATGACATACTGCAGAGGTTCCAAACTATGTGCTGTGAAGGCCCAACAGAATGCAACCCCCCCACCCCCAATAAGTTTCACTTCAGCACCACTAAAGAGACGTCAGTAAAACAAGCCAGTGTGATTCAAACCACCAAACCCCACCACCTTCTTGCATCTTGCCAGCACGTGATTAGGAGCCACTGGCATGTATTATATGTACAAAGTATAACACATGAATTATATTACATGTGCAAAGCTATTTGGGACACCTACATACATTGTATTTCACAGCTTCCTCTGTTGCCCTCAGAACAACCCCTTAGGGAGTGTGAGCTCAACAAGGTGCTGAAAAAATTACACAGGGTTGTTGACCCATGCTGACTCCAGTGCTTCCCACAATTGTGTTGAACTGTATATTTTGAACAGCTTTGTCCTGTCCGCCTGCAGCTGCGTTTCCATTGACATAGCCTTATATTTTACTGTGTTGGCCCCCTCTAGTGACCACCTGGCCCTACTGCAGGTCAGAGCCATTCTACAAAAGCTGGGACTTGACAGCACCTGTGATGACAGCATCATAGTAAAAGAGGTAGAGGATGGATTGATGGATGGAGAAATAGATAGATCCTTCATGTAGTGATAAGTGTCTCAAAATAACTAAAATTTCACAGTTAAACAGTGAGGAATTGATGATCCAGCTGTTATATTATGTTTTAAGTGTAATTTATGTGTTTTATAGGTATGTGAAACAGTTTCACATCGTGCTGCTCAGCTGTGTGGAGCAGGACTGGCGGCTGTGGTTGATAAGATCAGAGAAAACCGTGGACTGGAGCATCTGGACATCACTGTAGGGGTGGATGGAACGCTGTACAAACTACATCCACAGTCAGTAATTATTATCATTATCATTATATAATAGAAGTAACAGAGAAGTAGGTTATTCATTTATTAACTCCCCCCCTTCTCTTTTCTCTACTGCTTCTGCTGCTATTGTAGTTTCGCTAGGGTCCTGCAGGCGACAGTCAGGGAGTTGGCTCCTCAGTGTTGTGTGACTTTCGTCCTGTCAGAAGAAGGTAGTGGGAAAGGTGCTGCCCTCATCACTGCGGTGGCCATACAGCAGAAGGTGGAAATATAAGTACCTGGAATTACAAACTTGATAGCTATCCAATTACCCCAAATGACAGTTACTGTCATTACAGTGTGTGATGCAGATGTTATGGCCACATGGGAGCATCAAATTCGAAATGACAAAGCCCTGTGCTTTTGATAGGACAGTGAAGTTTGTCCAACAAATGATCGAGTTGACATCTGCTCTCCTGCATGCTAAATGTCTGTTTCATAAATAAAATGTGTCTGCTAAATGGGTTTATATTTCAATGCAGTTGAGTCCCGGGGAGTAAAATGTCTTTCTCTCCCTGGATTGGAAAGTTTTAAGAACCCCTAGTTTAGAGAGTTGAAGGCAAAATATGTACATCAGTGATACATTAGAGTCAACAGTTCAGATGTTCCCTTTCTGAATATCACTGTATACACATGACCATTCTGGCAAAACCTATCAGTTCAAGGTGCAAGATTTATCCGATGGGACTTTTAAGATGCACAGACCGCCTTCAAGTCAAAATAGGGGAGTGAAATCCCATCTTCCATCAGAACTGCAGACTAACTTAATTCAAGAAAGGCCTAAAAAATTTCCCCTTTTCAGACATACCATAATCCATAGATGGTCTCTAAGTAGGACTGTTATACTGATTTGTGGAATTGTCCAACTAAGTTTTAATTTGAATTTCTTACTATTATTACTTGCGTCACTGCCGGTTGTCTCCCTTTTGAACACTTTAACTATTTGCATTTGACATGACATGAATTGTTAACGCTGATATGCATGTGATACTGATTTATGAAATTGTTCTGCTGATTTGTAGTTTGAATCCCCTATTACTCACATCACTATTGGTAATCTACCTGCTGTGCCTGTACTAATGACATTTGACATGCACTCTCACCCATGATATGATTACTGATTGTGCTGTAAGATGCCTGTAGATTGCCACATGAATATATCTGGTAATCGCTGTCTCTTGTAAGTCACTTTGAAAACGTGTCTGCTAAAAATGTAAAATGCATTCGGTGGGAAAAGTACAACCCTTTCGGCTGTGGGACGATATAGATCCAGACCTGACATCGCAACACATCAACATGGGAAGCATTATTACTGGTGAAGCTTGCTAGTATCACAAATGGTGGAATGATAATATTGTATTAATTAATTAATTAAGCGCTTACACTTTGATAAAAAGCTGTTTTTGTCCATGTTAAGCATGTATCACTTACTACTGTAATGGAAAAATTAATGTGGCGGGGGGGGGCTTACAGTTGCACTGATCTCGCTCAAGTCAGTGTGATTGGCTGGAAACGGGTTTAAATGTGACTGCCCCCCGCCCCCAGGAAGACTCAGACCAGAGCCTGGCATCCGGAGGGTTCCATGTCCCCACTTGCCACATTCAATTTTTGTTATCTCTTGAATACTGTTTGTAATATTTAAATGATGTCACTCTATACAGTATGTGGTCTTATGCAGAAAATGAGTTCAAACAGGACCCGTGTCTCTACTGCTGGACCCTACCATTCACACACTGACCTCTAAGAATGTATTGGTTACTTTTTTTTTCGATGTTTATTTATCAGCGATCTCCATCTTGTCCCCCATTCGAAAATGAAAGGTATCCGTCTTAATAATAATTAATTAAAAAGACACCCCATGCAGCGCTTACATGGTTTTAGGTGTTAGAATTACCCAGTTTCCCCTTGGGGATGAATAAATTATTCGGATTCTTATTGATTCTGATTCTGAGAATTACCGTTCCTGAGCCTCTCCCCCCTGCCCCCCTTAACATGGCTGAGTTTACGTGTTGTCCTGTATTCATTTTCTTTCTGTTGCCCAAATTCTTCTGTATTTGAAGTCTGTATGGCCATTTTGCACGGAATGAGATACTATAAATGATATTATTGATAAGTGCCTACTTTCAGCAAGATCATCCCTAAATAACTCAATAAATGATTATTTTATAATTTAAAGTATTCTTTGTGTGTATGCAAACTAGTTTGCTGTATGTTGGTGTGCACTTCTGTGTGTGTGTGTGTGTGTGTGTGTGGGGGGGGGGTTAGTCAGCAGTATCTCAGTATTGATGACGAGGAGGAGGAGGAGGTTCGGAATGCTGCTGACAGAATGTCTCTAGCAAAACAACTACTTTTCTGTTCTCTATTGTTCTATAATGACTCAGTCTTTGTGATTTTCTATCTGCATATTTGTCTTCCTGTCCATTTTGCTGTATGCCAGTTTATCAGGCAAGCCCCATCTATGCCTGTCTGTCTGCCATCCTTCTGTCTGTCTAATTTCCTGGCTGTCTTTCCAGTAGGAGCACTTTACAAAGATATAATACTGAAAAAACTGAAATGATGATACGGGCAGATGTTCCCTATTCTTATAAACAGGAATGAGAATTAAGGGCACACAGCTGTTCCCTGTGTAACATCAGTAAAGATCAGTTCACTTAAACGAATAATAATCCCCACTGATCCCATCCCTGTCCAAGATGACTGTTGCTTTAAGTGAAAGTGAATAATTGTGTCTTTTTTTTTCTTTTTAAACTGCTAATTACAAAGATGCCTGGTTGAGATTCGGGTTCTGCATGCGACCCTGCGTAGAGGTTAGATCAGGCAAGTGGTAGGTAAAACTTTGATTAGAAGAAAGTGAGAGGGGAACAGACAGGGAGGAGGAAAAGAAAGAAACCAGTAAGGCGGGAAGGTGGGGAGTAAGTAAAGGAGGAAAGGTTGCATGATAAAAAGGAGTGAGACGGTAGCTAAGCCTGTCGGGGATTAACGTTTAAACAACACTGCCGGCTAGGGGAAACGTCTTGCACGCACACACACACACACACACACACACACACACACACACACACTAATAATCTGACTGTGTCCTTAGCTGTGACCTGTAGAAACATGCACACACAGCTTCAGTCCAGTGACACAGATAAATGCATGCAAGCAGTGTGTGCACAACCACACAGCTGGCCTGCTGACGTTGTGGTCCATGCAAATTCAGTGACTGTTGGTAAAGCTAGCCTGCTATTGCATCTTGCTCTGCCCCTTCATCTATATGTCTATCTGTCCCTATGTGTTCGCAACCCCCCCCCCTTTTTTTCCCCCAGTGCAACCTTCTTAAAGATCCAACAAATGAAAACTACGTACATGCACAAAATATCCCTTTATGAATGAGAGTCATGATGGAAGTTTTACGCTTGAAGCAGGAGTAATTTATAACCTTACATACCCCTCACATCTTCCAGACTTTCCACGGGTCGACATTTGTGAAGGAGTGAGGTGCGTGAATCTGATTTTCAGTTACTGTCTGTGCATGCGTGTGGTTTTCTGTCTTGGTGAGTCGCTGAGTATGTGGGTGTCAGTCTTTGTCTCCCCTGTAAATCAACAATAAGAGCTTTGACACGGACGCAGATATGGTCGCCAGCGGATCAGCAGTTGGACCAAAGCCTGTGAAAGGCCCGCAGAAGGACAACTTTCCGTCTCATACTGGTCTATCGCCCGTCCTGGTACAATTCAACTCCGTTTTGGCTATGGTAAGTCTATAATTTTTTTCAAAATATATTTTTCTCAGAAGTCACAGAGCATTTTATTACTATCTTGACATTATTTTCTCCTTCATCCCCATCTTCTTCTTTTTTCAGAAAGTGCAATGAATAAAGGCAGGAGTCCAGGATCTGAACCTATGCAGTGTGGGGTGAGCCTCAATAAACTGAGACACCAGAATTCTTCAGGACGCCTTCACCGTGACCATCAGCACAGTGACACCTGTTGGGCTCAGTCAGCACTGGATCATGGAAAATCTTCAGTGGAGGTAATGGACAACCTTATTATGTCGGTCTATTAGAGCATGTTGACATCAGAATAATCTGTAGGAGTTGACAGCTGCCGACCCTGGGATTATCTATGCTACTGCTGCAGTTGTTGTAAATAGCAGTGTTGAAGATGTTGCTCAGTTGTTGCCGCTACTGGTTATAGTGGGATAAGCTACGGTACAATTGCTGAGGCTGCTGTTTCTGGGGATGAGGAGGGAGAAACGGTGATATCAAAGAGGAGTCTGGACAGCTATAATGGAAACAAATGATGGAGAGGAGGTGGAGAGGGGAAAGCCTGAGACCGTAGGTATTTTTCAACTTTATAATAGAAAGACCACGTGGGAAAGAGAGCTAGAGAGACAGAGAGTTGCACTCTCTCTCTCACACATCGCTTTCACTCAACATACCTCACATCTTCCTTATCTTTACTTTCTCCCACAGCTATGGTCCCTCTTAATTCTAACATCATACTGTTTTCAGTTCATTATAGAAAGTGAGCCTGAAACAGCAACTTTTTAAGCAACCGATGAGCAAGTGTGTTTCTAACATCAGATTGACATGATGTGTTAATAGTCCATGTGAGTAAACAATTATGTGAAGTGTATACAAAACCCACTTTACAGAAAGAGCATGTCCTGTGACTCACAAAGGCTCAGTTTTCATGTCACACACACACACATACACACACAGGACCAAGTGTAGAGTTGACCAGAATTAACCCCTTGAGGTGCCTCTCTGTATTTTCTGTAGGGGTGGTGTATTCTAACAGGATTATCATCAGCTTATTTAGTAAAGATGGCTTATGCAAGAACAGTTTGACTAAGGGATGTGTTCTGTGAGCATAGACTGCACCAATTCTGGAATTCAGAAAATGGATTTGGCAAAATGTCGACATTTACTACATAAAGAAAACATTTAACAATGATCTTATGTAAATATAAACAAGCATTTCAGTTTTAAAGGGTATGTAGACAAAGGCCAACACTCAAGCTGGAAATCCTGCTTTTGCTGCCACCTAACGGCTGAAAATTTCACCTTTCTGCGGGCTCTGTCCCCCGATCCAAATGTGATGTAACAATGCACTGAAACAATACACGAGGGCCTTGCTTCTTTATGAGTGTATTGTTTAGGTTATTGTTTCACAAGAGTGCATTGTGTATTGTTAATTAACAGTACATTGTACATTGTTAGGGCAGCGTCCGAGTGATGTCACAGCATCGCTGTCGCTATGGTCGCGTCACAGGAAGTCAGACATGCGCAGCACGTTAGACAGTACAGCGTGGCTGTGTTTACAACACCAACTCACATATATGCTGCCATATATCCGATAATATTAAATTACGCAAAAAACGAAGAAATTACAACAAACTGCTTACTTCTAATGTAGTCCAGTGCAGCCGATGTCTGGCTTCCGTTTTCTGCAAAGCTTCTGCTTCCGCTCGGGAAGGGCTAAAAATAGCTCATGGACACTGCAGCAAGGGCAAAAGAATTCAGCCGCTAGATGGAAGCAAAAGCAGTATTTTTAGCATGTGTTTGTCTGTGTATATCAACTCTTTATCGTTTTAAAATGGCTGATGCTGTCATAGGCCACGGAACGCATTTAGAATGGGTAGGGCCAAGAATGACGTGACGTGCCCCCCCCCAAGCCACACTCGTAACGCATAACTTTATTTATTATTATTTATTATTGCTGTTTTTATTTGTCCTGATTATAGCCTACACTTGAGTCACAATCAAATAGTATAATCAGTATGATTAGAAAGCATAAATCATTTGACACGTCAAGTCCAGTTGCATAGGATTAAAAAATGTCAACGCTCACTACCCCATCTTAAACGTTCCCAGAGAAGTTCCTCCGTCTCTCGTGCTGGATGAAGTCACTGGCAATGGCGAGACCATCCACATTGGCCAAAGCATCCCTGTGTGTGTGGCTGCACATCAAGTCATTGAGTCTCCTTTGAGTCATTGTTGACCTTAGATAAGTCCTCATACAACGAAGGGTTGAGAAAGACCTCTCGGCGCTGGCAGTTGACACGGGAATTGTATAAAACAATTTCAACAGCCTGTGTACATCTGGCGATAGGCTCATAACGTTGAGGGTAGCGGCAGAGGGGCTAGTTGGAGCAGCGACAGTTAGAAACTCTACTTCTGGTTCCTCGGAGGGCTCATTGTGGGCTGGAGTGACGGTGGTTGTCTCAGCTACCTTGGTTAACTTTGACCCGAAGAAATCAGTTATTTTTCGACGCTTCATCATTCATTTTAACGTTACTATTGCTTAAAGTTTAGCGAACACACTAGCAGTTAGTCTACTTACATAGAGCGCTGGTATTTTGTTCTGTGAAATTCACGTCCATGTGACGCTAAGCTCACACGACACAAATAACCAATCAATCATTAGGAAACAGAGTTTGTTGCTTGTGATAGGCTACGTACTGTACGTAGGCTTACAGCTGGTGGAAACTAGCCCGGGAAGTGCGCAAAAGTGCAATACATTAAGAATGTAACGTATTTGCGATTTGAATTTTTACACATGATTATGTTTGATGCACGCCAAAGTAGGTATGGCCACGGCCCTACTGGCCATACCGGTTCCGCGGCCTATGGATGCTGTTATAGTTTCAAGTTTATTTGTTATATATGAAAAGCAAGTTTACATTTATTTCTCCTAATGAAATGCTTGTTTTGCTGGCTCTACACACAAGTGGATAACAAAAGTACTCAAAAAAGTATTTTTCAAAGTACAAGAGCAGCAGGTTATATGTACAAAAACAGTCAGTGAAGCCTAGGATATACTTTACTTTGTTGGACAGTGTGCTGCAGAGGAGAATGTCTGTACAATAGTAAGGTAACACATATTCAGTGGTATTGTAAACAGTAAACTTGTGCAAATGGCAGCTTGGGCAGTCAGTAACACTAACCACAATGAACAGGTATTGTAACAGTAAAAAGTGCAAGTAGCAGATACAGTCGGTGACAGCAATCATATTGAAACAGGTAAGCAGTAAACGGTAAATATATGCAAATCGCAGTAAACTTGTGCAAATAGCAACTGAGCAAACAGTTGGAGGGCGCTATCTTACACCTGGCGCCAAGCTCAATGCAAGTGTCTTTGTTAGTCCCAGGCTAATGCAGTTGTAATTTCCCCGTCCAGCGTTCACGTTGTTTATATAGCAAATGTACTCGTGTCCATCTGAGCACCCATTGGCGTGTTGGTCTTAAAATGAGGTGGTCAGGCGCATTGTCGGCATATTGCTATCTTGAGGCAGCGGAAAGTGATTGTGCGACTGAACAGCAAAAACCTGGTCTTAAGTCAATGGCGCAGTATTTTACTGTTATTTTAAGGGTATGTTTTTCTCTCCATGGAGGGGATGATGCGTTTGGTCACGCACATTCGTGCATGCGCGTGTGTGGTTTATTTCATGTTATGCCCAAAACACACCTATGATGAATTAAGAGACTAACTCCTCTGCTGTAATCTTTGTTTCTGCGGATGTTCGTGCCGTCCACTCCCATATTCCAGATTGTATTCGAGCTGGAACATGTAAGGATGGATATGAGAAGTTGCCATTTCCAATCAAGAACGAGATATTCTAATAATAATAAATCAAACTTACATAGTGCTTTTCTAACACTCAAATTTGCTTTACAATAAATAGGGTGAAACAAGTGAAACAGATACAAGACAACAGATAAACATAGCACAAACATACAGGGTTGGATGGGAAGGAGGGGCTACTAGAGGGAGAAGCAGCAGCCAAACACGACGCCAGCCGTACTCTCTGACTCACTACTACTACTACTTTCGGCTGTTCCCGTTAGGGGTTGCTACAGTGGATCATCCATTTCCATTTCTTCCTGTCTTCTGCATCTTCCTCTGTCACACCAGCCACCTGCATGTCTTCCCTCACCACATCCAAAAACCTCCTTTTTGGCCTTCCTCTTTTCCTATTCCCTGGCAGCTCCATATTCAGCATCCTTCTCCCAATATACCCAGCATCTCTCCTCCACACATGTCCAAGCCATCTCAATCTTGCCTCTCTTGCTTTCGGAGGCAAGATTGAGATGTACTCTCCGACTTTAACAGATACAAAAGGGCAGGAAAAACAAAAAACAACAGCACTGTAGAAGTTGATTTTCTGTAGGGGTTTACTCCTGTAGCGTATTCCTCTCCCGAGGTATCCACTAGGCAGTGGCACTATTTAACCCATAGCTGGGGGCTGGTTCGTGGGCGTCAGGGAATATCCACACACCAGTGGGCCTGCGTACCGCACGTCTCGGGGCCAGACCTCCTCCAAGTCTCTTGTAGTTCAGCCAGGATCCAAGGTGTACCCAGTTGCCATGTGTCACCACGAGGAGGAGGCACTACATACGTAGGGTTTGCTGTTGGAGAAGCTGTGTACTGGCAGGGAGAGACTTATGTGCTCTGCTCTCCTGTTCGCATTTCTGCAAGCCAGAGGTGAAGGTTGAGAGTGAGACGTGACAGGCACAGAACAGTACACCAACACACTAGATGCTTCACAACAACCCAACTTCTTGCACAAGAATGTCAGACACATTCTGTTAATTAGTAGATTTATACTTTGCTTATGGAAACTTCCTAAACTTGTGTTGTATTGAGCTCTTGTTTCCCCATCAAGATCTGTTTCCCCCCCAACCAGATGAAGGCATTCGCATGTAAACAGGTTAGCTATTGGTTATGATTAGGTTAATGTAAGCGTTAGGTTAAGCTTAGGGTTAAGGTTAAGGTTCGGGATAGGTTGAGGTTAGGTTAAGGTTAATCAAGCGGCGCATCACTTTTTGGCAAGAAGCTGGCCAGAGGTATGGAGTCAGGACAGCTGGGTGGCAAAGAGAGCAAAATGGTGTATTTTGATATCAACATTTTATAATCCTGCCTGATGCTATAGCTGTATTCTTGTTGAAAACTATTTTTATGTGTGTCCTGCTCCCTAAATGAGAATACTTGTAGAAATTATTTTTGGTACCTTAGTACGTATGTGGTACAGTGGGTTCATATCAGATTTTTGACTTTTTTTGTGTGCTCCGTTTTCTCCTGTATTTTCACTTAGTCCTCTCTGTCTCACGTGTTATCTAATAATGCAGAAATGTAATTAGAGTAATTAAATCCTATACTATTTTAGTGGTTTTGCTGACTTCTACTGGTTAAAAACCACATAAAGGTTAAAAACGTACCAGCCTGGTCTTGGTACTCCATGATGTTAGCATAACAGGAAAAACACAGCTACAACTAATAAACTGGATAATGGGTCTGTTTGACATATCACCATTGACAGACAGACAGACAGACAGACAGACAGACAGAGCCAGAACTAACAATTTTCAATAGTACTGTTAATGCTGGTTGTTTGGCACACCTACATCCAACAGAGCCATTATTGATTTTATTAGCTGCAGATGTGTTTATCCTGCTATGCTAACATCACAGCGTACCAAGACCAGCCTGGCATGTTTTCAATCTTTAGATGGTTTTTAACCAGTAGATGTCAGCAAACTCACTAAAATGGTCTTGGGTTTTAGTTTAAAAAAATCAACTCTAGAAAAAAAAATTGGGAAATTGTCATGGTGGATTTTGAATGAGTTTTGGGGGTTGAATTCTGAATACAAACTGTGCTGTTGCCAGTTTGAGTTTATAAATTTACTTTATGAGGTACTCACACTATTTTGGGAAAGCACTTCCAATATTGCTACATCTATTATGCATTTAAGAACTACTTTATTAGCTTTGTAAGTATTCCAAACAGAAACCTAAAAGTTGTGGTACTCTTAGATTCTGAATTTAAATTCCTGAGAAGTAATAAATGAAGTGAAATGGCATGCTGAACTTGCCCTGTACTCCTAAAGTGTCATTATGAGCACTATGAGCATTGACCCGTGGAGTGGGTCAATGCTCATAGTGTGTAGAGGAGGGCCTCTGTCTGTGACTGGTGTTGCTCTGAAGAGGAGCCAGACAACAGAGAATTGTTGTTGCTACTGTATTAGTGGTGATGTCACGTCTATCATAACTGAGTGGACGGACAGTGGAACAATGTTACTGAAATGTTGACTGAATGGAGGGCTTACTGCTGACTGACTGATGGACTTTGACTGACTAGCTGAATAAATGAATGAGCGAGTGAGTGAAGTGAACGAGTGAATGAAAGAATGAATGAATTAGTGAATGAGGGACAAACTGACTGACAGACAACCAGATCAATCATGCTCATCACGTGGAAGAAAACACCACCAACACTGTGCTGTGGCACCCAGCGCAGAAAAAAGATGGCTAGAGAGAAATCCTTAAAAAGATGGGATGGGATAGAGTGGGAGAAGTTATAATGGACAGAAACAAAGACCAAGAGAAAGTGACAAAAGAAACAAGAGTGAGAAATAGAGAGGCAAGGGCAGAAACAGTTACAAAGATAGAGATAGTTACATAGAGTGAGGGACATTAATTCAAAAGAGAAGGATTCAGAGATGGGCAGAAAGAGATCCCCGTGACTGTTTGTGAGTCATTCTCTCTTTGAAACGTGTTGAAATGAACGTAGCCGGAGTACTTCCTCCTTTAACATTATCAAAAAAAAAACCAGATGCTAGTCCCTCCTTCCCCCTTCTTGCTCCCTTCCCCTCATATCACCCTCATCTTTTTTTCTGTGCCAGCGTTACCACAGAGAATACACTAGCCAATCAGAGAGGAGAAGGTGTGGAACATACCTCCAGTCACTCACAGCTTTGACCAATCAGAACACAGGAAGTGTGAGGGGGGGGGTCCCTAGCTAGGACTCCCTCCCAGCCCCTTCTCTTGCAACTAAACTTGCTGTCTCACTCACACTTCCTGGCTTTACAGGAGAGAGATAGAAAGCGTGTGTGACTGTGTGTGCGTGTGTGTGTGTGTGTGTGTGAGAGAGAGAGAGAGAGAGAGAGAGAGAGAGAGAGAGAGAGAGAGAGAGAGAGAGGGGGTAGTAAGTGTGGTAGCAGTGTGCTTTACAGTCGTTGCCACACATGTAGCAACTCTGTCTATTTTTGACTGGATCTGATTGTACTGGAGATATTTTTACATCTTCTACACTGTGGGAGATTTCCATCAGATAAAGACAGACTTTGGGTTTTATTTTTTTCCTTTTTTGTTTTGTTCTTCTTTTATTCTTAGTGTGTGAGCGTGTGTGTATGTGAGAGAGAGCGATAGAGAGAGGGAGAGAGAGAGGACCAGGATGATTGCAGCCCAGCTACTAGCCTATTACTTCACCGAACTCAAAGATGACCAGGTTAAAAAGGTGAGTGAGTCTCTCTCCCCCTCTCTCATGCTCGCTGTCTCTCATGCTCGCTCTCTTGTACTCTCGCTCTTTCTCTCTCTATCTCTCTCTCTCTCTCTTGTGCTCTCTCTCTCTGACAGTAAGCCTTATTGTGTGTGTCCTTGTGTAAGAGAGAGAGGACATCAGACCACAGAACACAACATAAAAGCAAGGTGGAGAGGTTGGGAGGACATGTGAGACTGGAAGGGAGGAGATCAGGACGTGCTGTAGAGGTCGTTGGGTGTATTTGTATTGTCATTACAACTGAAGCTCTCGGTTTCACTTTGAGAAGGGCAGGAGTGTTTCAGCATGATGTATGTTTGGAAATCTGTGTTATATAATATTTTTCTGAAGAGGAATGTAAGAGAGGATGTAAGCGCGGAGCCGACATGAGGAAATGCTAAGAGAGGCATTGGAAGGAGAAAATTTGAGCCTGGAGGTCACAGAGTTCCTTTTTTCGTCATTATTGCCAGAGGGTAAAGCTGGTAAAACTACATCGAAGTGTGCTTGTACAGCGCTGTGCGGGATATGATAGTGGGATATGTGACATGATGTACGTTTCCAGAGGTTTTGAACAGCAGAGAGTAGAGAGGAATGAAAGGAACAGAGAAAGGGGAGGAACGAGATGGTAGGAAGGTGGAAGGGAGGAGCGAAGTTGTTTTAAAGGTCACTAAATTTGATCATTTCATTAGTCAGGCGGCATTATTCATTCACCATCATTAGGTGCTGTATTATTACTGGAAGGTACTTAATAGGTATCTGATCAACCTTCAAAGGATTAAGTGTCTGGTTTGTAGTGCAACATTATGTGAGTTGTGAAGTTGGGTAAAACATGTTGGGGTTATCACTGAGGGGAGAAGAAGTAGGAGAAAGAGGAAGGAAGGAGGAGGAGACATGAAGGAGATGGGAGAGGGAGAAGATGAGGTAAAATGGTGAGGAAAGAAGGAATAGAAGGGGAAGGTGCAGAGGTATGTCGCGGCAGAACAGAGAGGTATAGTTCAGGAGTAACGTAAAAGCGACTTTTATGACTGCAGCTCTCCAAGGTCGAGCATCCCACTGACATCAGTTTTATTGTCACAACTTGAGGACTTTGTACTCGCCTAAGTTAGTCCAAAACTAATTTTGTTGGAGTCATACACATACATTGGAGAGAGAGAAGAGAGACACGGGTAGATGAGGGTCAGTGGAGTGTAATTAGAATAAAGCCTTCTGTTATGGAGCGTAATTGAATATGAAAAGCTATGGATGAGGTGAACGAAGGAATGAGGATGACGTCCTTTATCTCATTGTAATTGGCCCTTTGCAGCTTTGTGGCTGACCGGAGGGAGCAGCCCCCACATCTGTTTGGCTGGTGAATAACCGGCTCGACCAGTTTGTTTGCAGCAGCGCTGTTTATCTGAATAGTTGAGCCATTCACTAAGGCCCAAGACTAGCTGGAGTGGCAACATTAAAAAAAAAGAAGTAAAGTCAAATGTCTGCTTACTTGCACACTGCTTGTGGAAGATCGGCAGCAAAGACTGACCGTTTCGGTCTGGCCGTTGTTGGTGTCATGTTCTCTCAATCATTCAGCGAAACCCACAAAGGTCCAAGGCCCTCTTGTAAGGCTCAGTAATGCTGCCAGGTGAGAAATGCTCCACAAAACTCCACGTTGTGAGCTGCTTATTGAACATATGTAACAAGTTCGATAGAAGTAAAAGGGAAATAGCAGGGGTAAAGACGTCTTGGTCCACGCCTCTTGATGTCTCATTGTTTATGGTTATGAGGATGTTAGTTTTTTTTTATAGCTTAGTCATGTTCTAAGAAATAAAGGAATCCTTGGGTTCATTTTAATTTAGGGCTTGGTCCCTTAAGTGTCCCTTACTGATGATGTCATAAGTCTGCATAACGACATCAGCTGACATCAAGCTTATTGGGTCACTTACATGTAAAGGTGGAGTAACTTAACAGCCATCAATTTACTAATTTCCTCTCTCCCTATCTCTGTTGTCTCTCTCCCACTTTCTTCCTATTTCTCTCTCCCTCCTAATTCTTATCTGCTATCTCTCAGCCTCTCCTCACTCTGTCCTTCCCTCAGTTCATTTCAAGCCAACAACCTTATGTACACACTTACATACATTTCATACTTCATGTGTTTAGATATGTAAAGCTTTCATTCCCAGTTTTGCTCTGTATACAAGGAAAAAAAAAACCAAAAAAAAACAGATACAAGTCAGTGTATTTGATTTCTCTTTCCACTATCTCATTTCCTACTCCCTTTACTCCTGCTCTCCTCCTCTCTCTCATTCCCTAAAATAGGCCAGCTTTGAACCATGTGACCATAGGTGACAGGAGAAGGAGGCTTAGGAAACACAAGCACACTCTCTCTCTCTCGCTTTCTCTCTCTCTCTCTCTCTCTCTCTCTCACACACACACACACACACACAGAATGCTGTGCTGTACCTGCCAGGTGTGTGGTTATAACAGAGCAGAGTTGGTATTTTGTTCAATTAACTACTTTGTGGCAGATGCATTGCAGCCACGTTCTGTACCACTTGGTTCTGTACTTTGTGCATTTTTTTTTTGCCCTCTTTTTCTCCCCAATTGTACCTGGCCAGTTACCCTATTTTTCGAGCCGTCCCGGTCTCTGTTCCACCCCCTCTGCTGCAGACTACCACACGTCTCCTCCGATACATGTGGAGTCGCCAGCCGGATCAACAACTTAACAGCGGACACATGGATACACAGTAGAAACAACAAATAGAATAGAGAGACACTCACCATTACTATGAATCTACTGGCCCACCTCACTGGTATCATAGTATCCACAGCTACCCGAACTGGCTGTTGCAAGGTTGAGTGTGACTGCAGAATTGTCTTTGGCGTTGTCAGGAGGATGCTGGTGTTCTTTACTCAGCTCGGCACATGAAACCATTAAGAGGCCTTAACAGTGCCAATGTTACCAACACACAAAGCAAATACTGGACTGTCAAACTAAAGCACCTGGTAACTGAATAAATGCAAATGGTGAAAAAATAATCAACCGTTGCCACTTCCAGAAATCCAGAAAGCATTCCTGTATCATAATAATGTCCCAGCATACAGTCAAGCTGATGTGTTAGTGACTGTCCTGCTCACCAACCACAATGTACCCACACTCACCCAATATGGCTGTTAAACACATACTATATATACCAAATATCGTTAACACAACCAGATTCATTGGCCAAGTATGATTCCACATGGTTTTGCTCACATTGATTAGCGTTACACAACACACCATAGACGACAACAGCGAAAAGGTTGGGAGTTAGGGAGGTTAAACAATGAGAACAATGTCTTTATACATGCTCAGTAATCCAGGTAAGCAAATCACAGAAAGTTGAAACAGTTCATTTGGACACAACATTTATTGAGAGTGAAACATTTCCCTCTCAATAATTGTGTCCAGATGAACTGATTCAACTTTCTCTGAATAACAAGGAAGGTTAGTAGTGTTCAGAGAATACTGTTCATAAACAAATACTATTACATACAGGTGATTAAAAATTTAATATTGCACTGTAGCATGCACAAGCACTTTGCTATGGATATAGAAATAGATGAATCCATAGATAAATAGATGAAGCGTTGACATCAGAAAGCTGTATGGTAAGCACTAATGTAGTAAATATAAAGAAATTTATACAGTCGTGAGCAAGTTAATATCTCGGTAATCAAAGTGACTACAGCTGACAACAAACAAACCATACCGGCCAAAATTCCCCTTGAAACAAATGCTCATCTTACTCTATCTAACTGCTCAATGCTAACACTGATACTACCAAAATGAGCCCCAACATGCTTATTGATCAGCTGCAAACACTTGGCATCTGATCTCCATTTGGCACACTAGCTTTTCAACCACAGTTTCTGTCCCCAAGACAAAACCAACACACTAACTAATGAATTAATTTCCAAGTGGCAGACGCGTTGCAGCCACGTTCTGTACCACTTGGTTCTGAACTTTGTGTATTATTTTTTTTTGCCCTCTTTTTCTCCCCAATTGTACCTGGCCAGTTACCCTATTTTTCGAGCCGTCCCAGTCTCTGCTCCACCCCCTCTGCTGCAGACTACCACACGTCTCCTCCGATACATGTGGAGTCGCCAGCCGCTTCTTTTCACCCGATAGTGAGGAGTTTCACCAGGGGGATGTAGCGCGTGGGAGGATCATGCTATTCCCCCCCAGTTCCCCCTCCCCCCTAAACAGGCACCCCGACCACAGGAGGCGCTAGTGCAGTGACCAGGACACATACCCACATCCGGCTTCCCACCCGCAGACACGGCCAATTGCGTCTGTAGGGACACCTGACCAAACGGGAGGTAACACGGGGATTCGAACCGGCGATCCCTGTGTTGGTAGGCAACGGAATAGACCTCTATGGTACCCGGATGCCCCATTTGTGCATTTTTCTTGGGATAGACTCCTTTCACACCGTAACAAAATGTCCTTTGGTGTAGCGATGCCTGGACGTAAGATGCAATTCGTGTTGTCATCTACCCATTCAGTGAGGATTTAAGAGGATGCTAAAATATAGATGGCATCTAAACTTAACCTTGTTTGGTTTGCTTTCATGACATAAAGCAGCGTCCATGTGGTGCAGGATATGAACGTAGGATATTGCCCTGCCTCCCTAGTTTTTTGCAGTCTACTTGCAAAGTCCTGTAAAAATGCATACCCATATAGTGATTCAAGATGACCTGTCGGTTATCGAGCTTTAAAGTGGAAGTATTTTCCCACCTTTTTTTTTTTTTTTTTTTTTGCAACCTGCAAAGGAACATAAGGAGTCTTGTAGTTTGTCTTGTATTTACCTAAATCAACAGAACACTGGTAAGTTTCCACTCCACTTACTATGCTGCAGTGTCCTTCACTATAAACACTGGTACTGTGTAATGTAGGCTGAATTGGAGGGCTCTCCAGACAGTGTGTGTGTGTGTGTGTGTGTGTGTGTGTGTGTGTGTGTGTGTGTGTGTGTGTGTGTGTGTGTGTGTGTGTGTGTGTGTTTAAGTATCTAATTCCTAAAACAGATTAAAGTTTATCTAGCAAAGTAAATTGTAGTGATATACTGTCTTATTTATTGATCTTGTACAGCACTTTGTCCACTTTTTTTTTTAACTTGGCATTGTACAGCAGCACCGCATTGGTTGTTTTTGGATGTGTTGCATAAATAAATGTGACTTGACTTTATTAGTGTAGATTAAAACCGTGCGTGTCTGCGAGTGTGTGTGATCATTTTTGCATGTGACATGAAGGGGGAAGTGAAGAGAGTGGGCGACATAGAGGAGAGTATTATTCCTATGGAGGGACTAGTTCGCCAATAAAAAGTACGTCAGTGTTACGTGCAAGCACATGCAAGCATGCAGACAAAGTGGAGTCAGGTTTCATTGTGTAAAGGAACAGAATATGTAATGGCTGGGACAGACTGTAATATTCCCTCAACTTGAAGTTTTAGAGAGCGTTTGCAGTTGCACCAAAGAATTGAAAAGCATATCTATCTATCTATCTATCTATCTATCTATCTATCTATCTATCTATCTATCTATCTATCTATCTATCTATCTATCTATCTGTCTGTCTGTCAGCTTGCTTATGTTTGTAGATATTACCAAGGTTGAAGCAAATTAACTTTAATTACTTACAGTATAGTTGCCGGGGCAACTTGAGCTTTAAGTAAACCATGGAATTGCTCTAAGGGTGGTTTACTGACCGTAACACCTGCAGCAGATTAATCTAGCTGTGCCGTGTGAGGTTATTAGCTGGTTTGCTATAAGTGCTTAGTCACTGCTTCCTGTTGTGCCAAATCAGGAAGCAGTGAGAAGCTAATTTGACATGTGTCGGGGGTCACATTCTGTTTGGGTTAGAAACATGAAAGAGTCCCTTTTTTTGCCCCCCCCCCCCCACACACTTTTTCTCCCAATTGTATCTGACCAATTACGCCACTTTTCTGAGCTGTCCCGATCCCTGCTCCACCCCCTCTGCCGATTCGGGGAGGGCTGCAGACTACCACGTGCCTCCTCCGATACATGTGGCGTTGCCAGCTGCTTCTTTTCACCTGACAGTGAGGAGTTTCACCAGGGGGACATAGCATGTGAGAAGATCACGCTATTCCCTCCAGTTCCCCCTCCGCCCCAAACAGGCACCCTGACTGGCCAGAGGAGGCGCTAGTGCAGCGACCAGGACACACACCCACATCCGGCTTCCCACCCGCAGACACGGCCAATTATGTCTGTAGGGACGCCCGAACAAGCCGGAGGTAACACGGGGATTTGAACTGGCAATCCCCATGTTGGTAGTCAACAGAATAGACCGCTACGCTACCTGGACGCCCCCACATGTGTCGTTCTAATGCCCACTCCACCAGGCGTGTCATCAGTGAACACATTCGTCCTCAACCAGTGAAGAGGACCACACACATTTGCTTTTATTATTCAGCTATTTACATGAGAAGGCATTTTTATTTATCTGAATGATCTGAGAACACAGTTTTTAGAGCAGATTAGGTGTCCAACAAGACTCTCTTGAGTATTGAAGACAATGGTTTTCATCATTGAAAAACCTTTCTTTTTCCAAAAACCTGTTGTAGAGTTATTTCAACCTATCTCTCAAAGCAAGAATGGCTTAGCTTAGTAGGCCACCAAATGTGTAACACAAGCAGCTATTCAGCGTTTGGAAAACACGATATTCAGGTAGAACGCTCTCGTCCCAAAATCCGTTTTACAGCGGCATTGAATGGGAAGGGAAAACAAAAAATAAGGTCAGCTGTCAAAAGGACACATTGCATGATTCTACATGCATGTCTTTTTAAGTAAAAGGAGAACTTATGTGTGATGTCAGGAGGTACAGCATGGGGGCACAGCACAGTATTGTATTGTTGACTAAATAATACAGGGTATTTATATGCAAAGTTATTTTTGTCTTTTGGAAGATTGAAGGGATTTTCATACTTTCGCTGCGTGACATTATCTTAAGTTACTGCATAGTTGCCCCATTTTCACCTCGCTGGCAAATGGAGCAAACGCTACTTGCAAATGACTGTCGCCGTGTGTTTCAGCCCGCTCGGTGCCTTAGCAAATAGGCAGGTTTCATCACGCCGGGGCTCTTCATTCACCTTATTCATGCAGTCAGATAACACACTTAGGTGTTTAGTCAATCACAAGTCATTTACCAAGTTTACTTTACTCTGTATACTGTCTCTAAGCCTGTCTGCATTGTCAAATGTGGTGTATCAGAAAAAAAAAGGTACATGGCTCCAGTGTTTACCCCTGTGGTTGTACCCGAAAAGCATCTCTTGTACCCATCCAAGGCCTCAAGCAGGTTAAAAATGCTATGAATCATATATGAGTATTATTAGACTTCAGTCTGCTCGAAAGCATTGAATCATGAAGCCGAAGGTGAAGAGGTTATTTGGAGCTATGCAAATAAATGGAAATAATTCTTCCTTGTAATAAAAAAGACAATAGAAAACAACAAATGTTAAACACATGGCTCTCCAAAAAAAAAAAAAAAAAAAAAAGCCAAGGCACTCGTTCCAGGGTTCAAAAATGAAAAAGCCTTTAAGTGTAGAGCCTGTATAGTTTTAAAAGGCCTATCCACCATGTGTGGTCTTCATCAGAGTTAAGGTACAGATGAGCACCAATGCAAAGGAGGAAATTACAGTGATCAGATAATTGGCCTGTTTTAATTGACATGGCCACAAACAGAGAAATAGCAGAAGCAAAATTGGTTGGGTTTCACCACAGAGACAGGTGTTGGGACATAACAGATCACATAAAAAGCGACATAAATGCTCATAAGCACTGTAAAAACCAATGAGTGAAACCACACCACAAGGAGATGAGCCAAAACTAGCCACAGCATCAAAAAGTTAACACAAAAAATAACATGATGTTCAATCCAGTGTATGTGGTAGGTCTTAGCTTCACAATCCAGGAGACTTCACTATTCATACATTGTTTTAGTTTGTTGCCCCCTCTGGGGAGGTTTGGGAGACCTTTTCAATGACCACTTTTTTTAGGTCTGCCATGGTCTATTCATAATGCACAGCCATGGTATAATTTGGATGAGCAGTATCAACGACATTTGTTATGCTCAGCAAGTCTGTCCTTCAAATGTCTTATAGTTATAATGCCTTACTCCAAATGTCTTATTCCAAGGCAAAAATTTTCCACATCGAAAAATTCCCAATTTGCTAATTCAGCAGTACAAAAAGTAGGTGGCTGAGAGAATAGGACATATTTTCTGTGTGTGTGTGTGTGTGTGTGTTTGTGTGTGTGTGTGTGTTTTCCCTCTCTGTAATTATAGTAATAGATGCTGGAGGCGAGCAGTTACAGTCACAGGGGGAATGTAGGCTAGCAAGAGCTAACAACAGCATGTCAGAACAGTCACAGTGTCACTCCAAAATCACCACACCGCTCTGCTGAACATACTTGTACAGCCTAAACAAGGGGCTTCAACCTTAAGCGTCTCGTGGATCTGTTTCTGAAGGGGTCTGGTAGGGCTTGAGTACTTGTTTGTTTTAGTAAATTCACAAACAAAGTAGACATATTTCACTTTTCTCAGTTTGGGTTCCTACTTATAGACCAGGTGTTAATGAGTTTGGGTCCCAGGGTGAGGATCGCACCTAGAGGAGATGTAGGGAATCTGACACACCCATAGCGCTGTTCATAGACAGACAAATCAGAAGAACGTTCTCGCAGCCAGAGCTCGACCCCAAAAAAATCCATGTTACACCACATTATTTATTGTTTAACAATGTCACATGAAGCCTTGGTTGTATGCATGAGTGGGTGGGACAGGAAATGCTGGTCATTTCCTGAAATGCACTTATAAAAACATGTTGTAACAATTATGGCACGTTTTATTGTCAGATTACTAATCCTGCCCCTCTGTGCTCGCACCCTTGTTTGCATTCTTCAGATGTATTGAAGTAACTGGCAAATATCAGGGCAGTGTCACCTGTGAATCCTTCCATTGTTAATATTGTTTTAGTCTCAGCTATCAGCCGCCTATGAGACCAAAGTTGCCCATCTTCCTCGCCTCAAAAGTTTCCCATCATCATTTGGTTCACATCATTCTGACACGTTTTTTCATTCCAATACATTTCTGTTCTGTCATTTTCATTTCTGTCGTTTTTGAATGAGTATCTGGGAATTTGGCATAGAATAATTATCATCTTTATTCCAGAAGGTGCTTCACAGCCCACAAACATTAATGATCTTCATGAAAATGTTTTTGTATGGGCCAAGAAATGTTTGCAGACTTAAAAAAAAAAAAGAAAAAAAGAAATAAAGGTGGGTCTGTGGCCAGTATCAGCCAATTTCCTCCACTCTGCAAACTCATGCCATAGCCGACATCGTCCTCAACCAATCAGCAGTGAAATGGGTGGAACAGGAAGTGTCGTTGATTTGTAAATTTACAACAGGAAGTAGTAACATTCCATTGTGACGTCTGTTGGAATGAATAGTCGAAGTCAGAGCCGTGAGCACGCTTTCATGTGGGGCGATGATAGGCGTCGTGTGTATGTGTGTGTGTGTGTGTGTGTGTGTGTGTGTGTGTGTGTGTCTTTCTGCTTCACATATAGTACGTCATCATAATAAGATAAGCCAATGATAATCAAGTTAACAGTCTTACTATCAACTGAACAAATTAGCTCTGGTTAAATTTACTGCTGCACTTTGAACATTTTTGTCTTTTTGTTTCTCATATTGTTGTCGTGTCAGATTTTCATAAAGTGAATCACACTGAATCATTAAACTCACTTATGGGTGTAACTTGTTCTTGTTGTGTCACACCTCGAACTCCCGTAGCCGCTATTTCCCATCGTTACTAGAAGTGATGCAACAATGGGCTTTACTTTACTGGATGTGTTCCACATCCTGTTCCTTGGAGGTCAGACAGTTGAAAGTGGTTTCTGGGTTTTGTTACGCACGGAGGCGGCTGCACTGTTGAACCTTAATGGCAGCTGGAGAGCTAGTTTGTGAACCTTTCTTCTTGTCTCTTGTCTGATTTTTTTGGTTGTACCACATCACTGTTGTGTAAAAAATCACAAGTTAGAATGCCCTCTCAGCCGTTGCTGCCCGGTCACTGTGTGTCACCATGACGATGCTGTGATTATCCTTATCTCCCACATCATTATTTGTCACAAGCAATTATAGTGACCGATAAAATTATCTGGTGTGATTTGATTCGAAGGGAGGAAAGTCAGTCACTGTTTTAGTGTGTCTGTGATTTCATTCTGTGCTAAGATGGGAGCGTTCAAATGACTGTAGTTCCAGTCAGTTCAGGAAGTGAATTTCCTCATGAGCCCAGTAATTTAAAACTTTTAAGCTTTTTGGTGCGGTAACAACTGTTTTGTTCAATGCTGGATTTGTCACATGGGTTTTGGATTTGTGTGTGTGTGTGTGTGTGTGTGTGTGTGTGTGTGTGTGTGTGTGTGTGTGTGTGTGTGTGTGTGTGTGTGTGAGAGAGCTTCTTATTTTTGTCATAATTTTCTCACCTTCCCACACACACACACTGATGATGATGATGATGACTACCTGTACTGACACCATATTTAGGTAGGCAAGTATGAGAAACCTGCTAAATGTGTGCATTGATATCAACGCTGCTCTAAAATATGTTGCCTTTACAGATTTATTGTTATTATGACCTCAGTCAACAAAGTATTGATTTCTCTATTCTTCTCCATTCTTTTCTTTTCCTCCTTTATATTGTTATTATAGTGTATTTCAGACTGAACTATTTGCTTTCCATGCTGCCGTCTGTGTAAATCTTAAACGACATCATGCGTTGGTCAGCGTTCAAATGCTGTCTTTTTGGACGGTATTTCTAATAAAATTTTTATTGTCGACTTGTTCTTTTCCCAGATTGATAAATACCTGTACTCCATGCGGTTCTCGGATGAGACGCTGCAAGACATCATGCAGCGGTTTCGCAGGGAGCTTGTCAGCGGATTGGGCCACGACACTAACCCCACCGCCACGGTGAAGATGCTGCCGACATTTGTGTGCTCAATCCCTGATGGCTCAGGTTGGTGTTTTGACTCTAAACCCGCACACGACCTGGAGTTTTCACTAAGAGGAAAATTCGGTGAACTCTGGTGCAATGTCAGTACTTGCTAAAAACTGAACTACACCATCTGATTCAAAGTCTCGATATAGTAAAACCACGTTGTACAACAGGTACTGCAGTATGTCTCACTGCAGAGGGAAAAAGGTCGTGTTATTGCATGAGCTGCGGACCACGTGTCTGTTGGTAGAAGGCCTGGTTTATCAGCTGCAGCGGGTTTATCTTGAAATCTGCTGGTAGGATTAAAACAACACTGGGCATGATTATCAGATGGTTGTGCTTGCTGTTCGGTGCTCGGATTTCAGTTTTCTACAGGGTTTTCAGGATTGACAGCCACACATACTTCATGCTACGCCTGGCTTTTGAGCTGATGCTTACTTCAGTCGAATGTTAAAACAAATACCTTGTCATGAGCTCAACTGCCTTGGTGGCCCGAGACTCTGTGCTTGTCAAGGAAAGGCAAAACTTATTTAAAGCATTCAGTCTTACAGTATTATCTCTGGAGTCTGACGGGAGTCTTCCCTTAAAGTCAGTGTTTTCTTATGACTGCTCATCAGTGCATTCACATATATAGTACATACACTACCGTTCAAAAGTTTGGGATCACATTGAAATGTCCATATTTTTGAAGGAAAAGCACTGTACTTTTCAATGAAGATAACTTTAAACTAGTCTTAACTTTAAAGAAATACACTCTATACATTGCTAATGTGGTAAATGACTATTCTAGCTGCAAATGTCTGGTTTTTGGTGCAATATCTACATAGGTGTATAGAGGCCCATTTCAAGCAACTATCACTCCAGTGTTCTAATGGTACAATGTGTTTGCTCATTGGCTCAGAAGGCTAATTGATGATTAGAAAACCCTTGTGCAATCATGTTCACACATCTGAAAACAGTTTAGCTCGTTACAGAAGCTACAAAACTGACCTTCCTTTGAGCAGATTGAGTTTCTGGAGCATCACATTTGTGGGGTCAATTAAACGCTCAAAATGGCCAGAAAAAGAGAACTTTCATCTGAAACTCGACAGTCCATTCTTGTTCTTAGAAATGAAGGCTATTCCATGCGAGAAATTGCTAAGAAATTGAAGATTTCCTACACCGGTGTGTACTACTCCCTTCAGAGGACAGCACAAACAGGCTCTAACTAGAGTAGAAAAAGAAGTGGGAGGCCGCGTTGCACAACTGAGCAAGAAGATAAGTACATTAGAGTCTCTAGTTTGAGAAACAGACGCCTCACAGGTCCCCAACTGGCATCTTCATTAAATAGTACCCGCAAAACACCAGTGTCAACATCTACAGTGAAGAGGCGGCTGCGGGATTCTGGGCTTCAGGGCAGAGTGGCAAAGAAAAAGCCATATCTGAGACTGACCAATAAAAGAAAAAGATTAAGATGGGCAAAAGAACACAGACATCGGACAGAGGAAGACTGGAAAAAAGTGTTGTGGACGGATGAATCCAAGTTTGAGGTGTTTGGATCACAAAGAAGAACGTTTGTGAGACGCAGAACAAATGAAAAGATGCTGGAAGAATGCCTGACGCCATCTGTTAAGCATGGTGGAGGTAATGTGATGGTCTGGGGTTGCTTTGGTGCTGGTAAGGTGGGAGATTTGTACAGGGTAAAAGGGATTCTGAATAAGGAAGGCTATCACTCCATTTTGCAACGCCATGCCATACCCAGTGGACAGCGCTTGATTGGAGCCAATTTCATCCTACAACAGGACAATGACCCTAAACACACCTCCAAATTGTGCAAGAACTATTTAGAGCAGAAGCAGGCAGCTGGTATTCTATCGGTAATGGAGTGGCCAGCGCAGTCACCAGATCTGAACCCCATTGAGCTGTTGTGGGAGCAGCTTGACCGTATGGTACGCAAGAAGTGCCCATCCAACCAATCCAACTTGTGGGAGCTGCTTCTGGAAGCGTGGGGTGCAATTTCTCCAGATTACCTCAACAAATTAACAGCTAGAATGCCAAAGGTCTGCAATGCTGTAATTGCTGCAAATGGAGGATTCTTTGACGAAAGCAAAGTTTGATGTAAAAAAAATCTTATTTCAAATACAAATCATTATTTCTAACCTTGTCAATGTCTTGACTCTATTTTCTATTCATTTCACAACATATGGTGGTGAATAAGTGTGACTTTTCATGGAAAACACAAAATTGTTTGGGTGATCCCAAACTTTTGAACGGTAGTGTACATACCAGAAAAGTTTGACTTACCTGTTTGTGCGTTGCATTTTGACGTATAAAACGCGCTATATGCTCCGGTTTCCTCCCACAGTCCAAAGACATGTAGGTCAGGTGAATCGGCCATACTAAATTGTCCCTAGGTGTGAATGTGTGTGTGTGTGTGTGAGTGTGTGTGTGTGTGTGTGTGTGTGTGTGTGTGTGTGTGTGTGTGTGTGTGTGTGTGTGTGTGTGTGCGTGCGCGCCCTGTGATGGCCTGGCGGCCTGCCTGTACAGGGTGTCTCCCCGCCTGCTGCCCAATGACTGCTGGGATAGGCTCCAGTGTCCCCGCGACCCTGAGCGCAGGATAAGCGGCTTGGATAATGGATGAATGGATGGAAACATGCTATATAAAGAGTTTAATCAATAGATTAATTTACATTAATCTAGTTGAGAGAGAGACCTGGTTTTTGCCCACATGACCCTGTGCATACTGCACTAGCTAGGGGAGAGGGTCTGAACTGCTGCGTCTGGAGAAAGGTATTGTGTAACTGCATTGAGCTGCACAGTGAAACAGCCAACCACTCCCCCCATCTATCTATCTATCTGTCTATCTGTCTATCTGTCTGCCTGCCTGCCTGCCTGCCTGCCTGCCTGTCTGTCTTTATCTATCTATCTATCTATCTATCTGTCTATCTGTCTATCTGTCTATCTGTCTGTCTGTCTGTCTGTCTGTCTGTCTGTCTTTTACTTTGTCTCTCACACACACACAAACATATATAATGCAAATGAAATGGCTCCTCTCTGTTTTAACCTTGGCATTAGAGAGCCGTGTCTCACCTAGTTATTACACATAAACACTCTTCTACTGATACACAATTGTATACACAGACACAAGCACGCACACACACACACACCTGATTACATGCAGCCCAAACATACACATGTGAACACACATACAAACACATACCCACACACACATGCACGTGCACAGATCCGAGATTAGCTCCAGTCCAGGACCGTGGTTATAAAAGACAGCAAGTGGGACAGCAGTGGTTTTTACGAGTATCATCTGATTCAATACAAAGGGTTGATGCTTAAAGAACAAAATCACACCCCTCTTTTTCATTTTTTGCTTTTATTCAAGCAAGAAAAAACAGGCATAATGTTCAGCGTAGCCCAGCAGTGAACTAATCCACAGCCCCCTAAAACCCACTCTCACCGAGCTGCATGATCTGTTCGTCCCAGTCAGGAAACGTGGTTGGCTTTTGGTGTGGGTGTGCTGAGAAACGCAGTCATAATTGTTAAAACTCATCCTGAAACCTGTTTCCATTCACTGGTCTTTCACTATGTCTGACTTCCTCTTTGTGGTAGCAGGTGGTGGCTCTTTTGTCTGTCAGGGGCAGGAGAGTGAGCAGCAACCTGGCGGCACCTTTACGTATTACATACATATCTTATATATATATATTACATTCTTTTCATTTTTTGAATATTGCTTTCTAATTGTTTTATTTATGCTCTTACTGTGTCGTCCTCCTCATTTATTTGTACTCCTCTTGTTTCATAAGGAAAGAAACCCACACACATACTAAAGAATGAACTCACCCAAATTAAAGGCTTATTGGTGAAGAAATTTTTGAAAATTTTGTTTTTTAACCTTGGGTGCTCCATTTGCAGGAGAATGCACTAAAGTAACAAAAAAGAGCATCAACAAAAGAAAACGTTTCAGTTTACACCAGCTTTAGTTCTCAAATAAGAAATGCACACCAGGAGCTGGTTGCGCAAAACTGGACCTTGACTATGAAAGACCTAGTACATAGACCTAGTACATAGTCGCAGTGTCGGCGCCAGAACAAATTGATGGCCGGGCCTACGGTTTTCACGGGGGGCATGAGCATTAGGGCTGTCAAATTTACGTTCTATATTTGAATATTCTTCGATTGTGAATTTTTTTATTAATTATTTGTTAAATTAACCTTCGAATGTGCGCTTAGAATCCTTACTTGTGCTCTGCTCTTTTCCCCCGTTGTTTTCCATTCGCGCACAGACGCTACAAGCAGATCGCGTGAGCTTGCTCGCGGCAAACAGCCCACTACAACAACACACTGATATACTAGCTGCACTGCGTCACAGTAGGCTACTAAATGGCTAAGCCGAAAGAACCTCGAATCAAAGAAAAAAGTGGTGTGTAAGGTATGCCATTTTTGAGCAAGTGTAACACTCCACAACTAAGTTACGAATTTACAGTTAGCTAGCTAGCTCAGTCGATTTTGCCACGTTTTTAAAGTATCCTTTTCCTGTGTGTCACACGCAGTTACCACCTGAATGGACAAAATCACACACTGATGTTCCGCTCCGGTGTCCTGCTAGCCCCGCTCCTCCACAATCACGAAATTTAAGCATTTTATTTCATTGATTATTATTATTATTGATTATGTATTTAAATGTGCTATGTGCATTAATTAATTTTAATTTTTACATGATGTTTAAGTACTAATTTTCACATCATCACTGGGTAATTGGCGGGGGGGCACAACTTTCATTTGGGGGGGCGAGGCCCGGCCAATGCCCCCCATAGCGCCGACACTGCATAGTCGGACTTCAGATAGACATCACTTCACTTGTTGCACAAAGCTGTCTTATTCTTCACTATCCAAAGAAGGACTAATTCAATAATGCATTCTGGGTAAATTAAGACTCTTTCCGAACTAAAAAAATAGGCTGACAAAAAAGCAACCACCTCAAGCCGCTCAGCTCCATTCACTCCAGCAGGAAACTTGTGTCTTGTGGAAGAACAGAACAGCTCAAATGACATTAGTCATTCTTTATTTTTGTATTACTGTCAGACTCACATTAGACTAGTCCTAGAGCAACACCAAGACTGGTCTAACTCTATAGACCAGTCTAACCTGCCTTGGTGCAAAAAGGTCCTGATATATACTATGTATACAGGTAAACAGTCATGGTGCACTTTTTCGGGAGGGGGGGGGTCACAAGCTGCAGCCAGCAAGGACTAGGCTCATCACAATATTATATGGACAAAGAACACACCGTGGTAGAAACAAAAACCAACAATCAGAATACAGGACATGAAAATAAAATCACTAAAACCTTAAAATATACACGATCTGGTAAGCTGTGTAAATCACACCATTATTATTATTCGGTTTTTTTTCTCCCTTATGACTGCAAGAGGTTGAACATGTTGATTATGTCCATTCTTCTACACTGGTAGAGTCATGATTGCGGTGTCTGACGGGGTGTTGATCTCCAGCATGTCCACTCTTGCCTGGGAGAGTAGCTGACAAAGCGAGCGTGTACTCCTTTGTTCGCCTCTCAGCTCGTGTGTTTACATTCCACCAACGATAGCGAGTCACCGTGCTCCAACTGAACCAAATCTTCTTGACCTTGTGCTCCGTCCTGCACACACCGTCCTGGCGCACAAACATAATAGTAGGATATCATGCTACTCCACACAGACAATGTAATATCAACTCTGAACCAATATCGCAGGGCATGTTTCCCAACCTTGCTTTTTTTGAAATTGGGACATGCACTTTCAGTCACCGGTGCTGTGAGGTTTTGACTAAAAGATAACATTTTAAACCCTTTTCCCCCTTGGTTTTAGCAACGCTATGTACAAGTCGTCTTATTACTCTGTGACTTTATCTGGTGCAGTACTGCAAAGAATGTTATGAGCAGCAGAATACCCTCTTAGCACTATTTAAATGGATGTAGAATATACTTTACAATACACTCGACTGGATCGTTATTATCGTTTACCAGCGATACCTTGTATTATTTATGAATGAGATGATCCCCAAAGCAGAGAGGTACAGAAACCACCGATCTAAACTATTATATCTGACATGATGTAATAGTTTATCATTTATCATGGCTCTATATACTTCCTTGGAACTGTTATCAATGAATGTGGTAGGAAAGGCAATAACTTATATTGTCTTTTTTGAGCGATATGAAGCAGATAGTGGTGCAATGAAGTAGATAGTATTGTGTCATTAAAATAATTAATTACACATTAAACAGCGAAATTGTGTGCGTTTTATCTTTAGTTTTTTTTTTTTTTAAAGATTTTTGGGGGCAAATGAGCCTTCATTGGATTGGAAAGTAGAGAGGGAGCAGAACTATGAGGCAGGGAGAGACAGGAAGACACAACAAAGGTCCTACGGGCTGGATTCACACCCAGGATGTTGCGCTAACAACCAAGCCACAACTTATCAAACACTTGGGCGTGAGATACATAGAAACATAACATACAATTTAGTAGTCAAACCCCCAGGATACATCACTTTAAGTATTCTTGTTTGTAAACTGGTCACTGAAAAGGCAGGATGGGGAACAGAGTAGAGGAGATAGAGGATGTGACATTTGGCCAGGGGAGACACAAGTGTGGTTTCGGGGAGACAGAGGTCTTCGCCACTCAGCTATGCCGGCAGCCATACCAACATGTACCCTGGCTCTGCCAAATGACGGAAGCTAAGCAGGTGTGGGCTTGGCTAGTACTTGGATGGGAGACCTCTCAAGAAAACGTTGAGTTGCTGCTAGAAATGGTGTTGGTGGGCCAGAAGGGGGCAGTCTTCCCTCTGGTCCTAATAAAAACAACAAAAATCAAATCCCAATACCCGAGTGTAGTGATGGGGACACTGTGCTGTAGGAGATGCTGTCCTTTGGATGAGATGTTAAACCGAGGTCCTAACTCACTGTGGCCATTAAAGATCCCATGGCACTTATAACAAAGTGTAGGGGGTCCCCAGTGTCCTGACAAAAGTCCCGACCTGGCTTCTCTCCATCTGGCTACCTAAACTGATGTGTGGTGAGTGTTCTGGTGCAAAATGGCTGCCATTCATCACCCAGGGGTGCTACACATTGGTGGTGGTTGAAGTGAGTTACCCCTTCAATGTGAAGCACTTTGGGTGTCTATAAAAGTGCTATAGAAATGTAACCATTATTATTATTATTATTTATTATCATCTCTGGGGAAAGGAATATGTCATTTTTAACATTTTCAAAGTTGCGATCAAAATACTTGTTAATCTTGTTTGTGACTTTTCAGGGATCATTTTGTAACTTCTGTGGTCATGTTATAAAAATGTGGGGCCTAATCGCATGGATGTCTGAGCACTTCCATTTCTAATAGTGTTGTTGATTTGGTGAATCCAAGGTGGAATGTGAAGTAGTAAATGTTGAATTTATATTATTCTGCTTGCCACAGTGTAAGGGTAGCTCTTCGTTACTTAAGGTTGTTATTGATTTATTTCCCTCAGAAGTCACTCAGCATGTGTAGCATTTATTCACACAATACCAAGCTAAAGTGGTTGTCAATAACTGGTCCTACAGGTATTTTAAAAGTGCTGACAGATGCCAAGAATTGGGCATTCGCTCAATGCTATATAATACCGTAGTAAAGTCTATTGATTAAAGCCACATACTATATTTCCTTCACACGTCTTTGTTGTGCAGCAAAAAATTGTCAGTGTAATCATACTTTCGTATGTACTAGGTACTACTACTAGTACTACCAGTATCTAGTATGTACTAGGTGTCATACTAGGTGTGAATGTGTTGGCCCTGTGATGGACTGGCAGCCTGTCCAGGGTGTCTTCCCGCCTGCCATCCAATGACTGCTGGGATAGGCTCCAGCATCCCGTGACCCAAAATTAGGATAAGCGGCTTGGGTAATGGATGGATGGATCGTACTTTGTTATAGAATCAGAATCATGTTTATTGGCCATGTAGGTTTGCACTACATGGAATTTTGACTCCAGTTTCGTGACTCTCAGTGTACTTAACATAGAATAACAACACTACAACACAACAATCTATAGACATATACACAAGGATTGACTGCAGGTGAAATAAGAGGTGATAAAACGCAATGGTGCAGAGAATATATCAGAGATGTTGAAATAGATGTTAGCAGGTTACTTACATACATGCCTGAGGTAGATGGACATGACAAGGTGTACCAGTATATGTACAATGTACAGTATATACAACCATGTTGCACTTTATTGCCTCTTGTTTCACCCATATATAGTCAACCAGTACAACCAGTATCACCTCTTGCTCAAAACTGAACAATGATATTTGTAGATGTTTGACAGGAAATGTTAATTCCTCTTAAAACTAGATGACGACAGTTTCATCGAACAGGAAATGACATGGTAACACATGAGATGATAGGCTCTTGATCAGATTGCATGGCTACCACGAAACAGCTTGAGAGATTGGGCAAACATTAACCTATGAGCAGGAACTTGATCTTGCAGGGTGGCATAAGAGGAACGAGTTAAGCAAACATATATACACATACACACACCCAAATATGTGAACACCCATACAACGTACATGCAACATTTTTTATTGAACTTAATCCAATAATTTGGTCATTCATCCACTTAGCGTATGTGGGATATGGAGTACACAAAGGTGAGGGACAGGTTTTCAGTCTGGTGTGCTGACCCAGCTCCTCTGTCCAGTTTAAGTTCCTCGGGGCTAACAAAGAGAGAAACAGACAGACGCACGTTACGTAAAGCCTTATTTAATACGGCTTTAGCCATTCATTGATCACTTCTTGCCCCACTTTGTATATAGACCACACACACCGTGTGACAACAATGCTTTTTAATGGAGTTTTGTTCAATGGGAGCAGTTTGTGGTGTTTGCTAAACGAATAGTTCACTTGTCAATACAAACACACCTTAATCTAACGTTATAGATTAGGAACCCTACCAAATGCTCTGTGTCCGTTTTAAGTAACCCGGTGGATAAAAACTCACGTATTTAAGCACGAATGCACATGACTGACTCTTTATTGCATTTATGCAGCTATTTAAAACAAGTCTCTTGTGGCTTGTCTGTAATCCCACCCCACTTTGTAGGGAAAATGAAAATCCATTTTTTAAACATGGGTGGCAGTAAATTAGGAAAATTTACACAGAAGTCAAAATGTTCTCTCTCTCTCTCTCTCTCTCATCAGAAAAGGGAGATTTCATAGCCTTGGATTTGGGCGGCAGTAATTTCAGGATTCTCCATGTCAGAGTGAGCCAAGAGAAAAAGCAGACCGTTCAGATGGAGAGTCACATCTATGACACACCAGATGACATCATACATGGCACGGGAACAAGAGTAGGTTACACAGAGAGGAAAACACGGACACGCACAATCAGTATTTCTTCGTCACCAACATTTTTGACCACATGGAGATGCAAGCGTTGAAGGGTAACGGTCCCTTTCTCACTCTCTTTCCAGCTATTTGACCATGTGGCAGAGTGTCTCGGTGATTTCATGGAAAAACAAAACATCAAGGACAAAAAGCTGCCAGTTGGATTTACTTTCTCCTTCCCGTGCCAGCAGTCGAAACTGGATGAGGTATGTAGCTACACGTGCCGATGAATATATGTATACACAGTCTCCCTGATAGATCGAAAAGTTGTATTCTGGCTTGTATCTGCAAAATTTGCAGTGCAGCAAACTTGTTTTTGGTAGGGGCGTCTGGGTAGCGCAGTGGTCTATTCCGTTGCCTACTAACATGGGGATCCTGGTTCGAATCCCCGTGTTGCCTCCAGCTCGGTCAGGCATCCCTACAGACACAATTGGCCGTGTCTGCAGATGGGAAGCCGGTTGTGGGTATGTGTCCTGGTCTCTGCACTAGCGCCTCCTCTGGTCAGTCAGGGCGCCTGTTCAGGGGGGAGGGGGAACTGGGGGGAATAGCGTGATCCTCCCATGCTCTACGTCCCCCTGGCGAAACGCCTCACTGTCAGGTGAAAAGAAGCGGCTGGCGACTCCACATGTATCAGAGGAGGGATGTGGTAGTGTACAGCCCTCCCCGGATTGGCAGAGGGGATGGAGCAGCGACCGGGAAGAGTGGGGTAATTGGCCGGGTACAATTGGGGAGAAAAGGGGGGGGGGATCCGAAAAAAACCCCCAAAAACTTGTGTTTGGTATATATACATATTGTAGTGAATTTGGGGGGCAGCCTGGGAACCGCCGCAGCCGGGACGCGAATCCGGGTCTCCCGCACCATGGGTGACTACGTTAACCAGTCAACTAAAGCCATGCGGCTAGTGAGTCTAGTCATCTGTGGTCATTGCAATATATTCCATTTGTTGACGTTCATATAAATATGAAAAGTTTTGCGTTAATGTAAGCCCCCTTTTTCAACATGGTTTTCCAGGCTGAAATAGACTGATATATATATATATATATATATATATAGACTGATTTTGTATCATATGTTATTAATGCTTTGGCAATATGAGAATGCTTGTCATGCCAATAAAGGGAATTGAATTGAATTGACTGATAGATCTGTCTAGTTTGATTTGATAATGATAATAGTCATAGATAATTAAAATTTAATAGAAGCTCCATCTCAAGACATTTTATTGCCAGGCTCTATCCATGAAGTTCAAACAAAAACAAATAAGTCTCCGTTAAGTAAAGAAAAATAACTTTCTTCTTGTTTCCCCCCCTCTTTTACTGCACCACTCTGCATTTGTCTGTCTGTCTCTCTGTCTCTCTGCTGTTGTTCTTCTCTAGTGTTACCTGATAACGTGGACTAAGCGTTTTAAGGCCAGTGGAGTGGAGGGAATGGATGTGGTCCAGCTGCTCAACAAGGCCATAAAGAAGCGAGGAGTGAGTCCTGTGTTTTCAGTTGGTGTCACAACATATGATTTACTAACAACAGAGAAAAGCCCAGATGAACACAAACTATTATAAAGTTGGGGAAAGAAATATATTTCACACCTTCTCAGAAGACCCCATGGGCAGTGCCAAAGAACAAACCGAGGCAAAATATTAATATTCTGTTGAATTGTGTAATTTTTTGTCGCAATAAATATTGTCGCTCTTTATACATACAAGAAATTTGCCACATTTATAAAAGAGATGTGACGTTGTGACAGCTCTCACACTTGTGTAATGTGTGTGTTTGTGTTTCTATGATGTGGGCATGCGTTTCAGGATTACGATGCGGACATCATGGCGGTAGTGAATGACACAGTGGGAACGATGATGACATGTGGTTTTGATGACCAGCGTTGTGAAGTCGGCATCATCATCGGTACTAGAAAAATCCATATCGTTCTATAATATTCCGATGACTTCATGGTTAAGAGCACATTTGCTATTGCACCAATGAATTGAAATATGCGTGTATGTCTGTCTGTCTGTCTGTCTGTCTGTCTCTATCCATGTCTGCAGGCACAGGTACCAATGCGTGCTACATGGAGGAGCTGCGTCACATTGACCTGGTGGAGGGAGACGAGGGCAGGATGTGTGTGAACACTGAGTGGGGGGCCTTTGGGGATGATGGCAGACTGGAAGACATCAGGACAGAGTTCGACAGAGAGATAGACAGAGGGTCCCTCAACCCCGGAAAGCAACTGTAAGTAGCAATTATACTAAAACCGTCATAGACAGAGACAGACAGCAGCTTGGTCATCCCTTAAAAACACTTGTATTAATATAACTGATAGTTTTAATACAACTGAGAATATTATCTATCTATCTATCTGTCTATCTATCTGTCTCTGTCTGTCATGTCACTATTTATTTTTATTCATCATAAATACAGTTTTAATACAATTGAGAATATTATCTATCTATCTGTCTGTCTGTCTGTCTGTCTGTCTGTCTGTCATGTCTATTTATTTTTATTCATTATAAATACACAAATGTATTTATACATGTGTGATTCCCTCAGATCTGGAAAACTGCAGTACCATATGCATAGTGTATTGTATGGGTCTGCTGTGTTAGCATTAGCCAGTGGAAATGTCCAGTGTCAGTATGAAAGGCCATGTCACGACAAGGCCTCTGTCTCTGGACAAAGATTACATGATTTCACCAAACATTCGCACATAACATTCCTCCCTCTCTCTCCTTTTTTCCAGTTTTGAGAAGATGGTTAGTGGTATGTACATGGGAGAGCTGGTTCGTCTGATTCTGGTGAAAATGGCTAAAGAGGGCCTGCTGTTTGAGGGAAGGATCACCCCGGAGCTCCTCACTAAAGGGAAGTTGGAGACCAAACATGTCTCAGCAATGGAGAAGTAAGCCACATGATTGGTTGATATTCCCGTGTTTGATTCAGTTATATACAAGTCATTTAAATATATTCATCTACTGCCGGTCACAACCTCTCTCTCTCCCTCTCTCTCTCTCGCTCTCTTTCTGTTCCCTTTGACTGGGTTTGTCACTCCCCTTTAGGAGCAAGGAAGGGTTGACCAAGGCAAAAGAGGTTCTGAACAGACTTGGTGTTGAACCCTCAGCAGATGATTGCGTCGCTGTGCAGCATGTGTGTATTGATGCTGATCTATGATGAATAGTTTTGATTTCTATTATTCCATGCTCAGAAACAAGCAGTGCAGATTTAAGAATAAACCACCACATTAAAAACAGACATAACAATATGTAATAGTAATAATATTTGTTATTATTATTATTACTATTATTGTTATACTATGTGGTTATAGCTCATGTTGTATCCGCTTATATTTACATTTAAAATTTGTAGATATACATTTATATTCAAATGTCTTTAATTGAACAAATGATTTTATATGGTCTTTTACATATAACTTATACTTCACATACACATATATATGCATATGTGAAGTATCAATTCACATATATACATATATATATGAAATATATGTATTTATATTTCACATATATATGTATATGTGAAATATAAATATGTTTATATTTGCAAAGTGTGGACTTCAAAAGATAAAAAATAATGGTTGGTTTAGAGTCTGAAAACATTTGAACAGGGGATGCTTGACTGAACACAGAACATTAAAGACTGTTGCTGGACTGACTGGTACTGACCTATGGTCTTCAGCAGATCATCAGTTTATACACACACACACAAATATGCAAACAACTACACACACATATGCACATTTATTGAGGCAGGGCCTACACACACACACACACACACACACACAGCACCTTACATACACCGCACACTATTTATTATTATTACTGCTTGTTGTTCTGTGTTTTTGTTGTTGTTGTTGTTGTTTTATTGCTATTGTTGCTGCCGTGTTAAGGAGCTGAAACTCAAGAATTTTACTCTCTGGTACTTGTATAATGATCTTGAATCTTGACTCTTGATGGTATAATGCACGTCATGAGATCTGTGTCAGCGAGATAAATGGATGGAAAACCCTGGCAGCTGTATGGACTGTGAGCTGTAAGCTGTCTGCCGTCGTATAAACAGACTCCTCTCTCCCTGCTCCAGGTGTGCACCATTGTGTCGTGCCGTTCTGCCAACCTGGTCGCCGCCACGCTGGGCGCCATCCTGCTGAGACTGAAGGAAAATAAAGGTGTGGCGAGGCTTCGCACCACCGTAGGCATTGATGGATCGCTGTACAAGATGCACCCACAGTGAGTGACACTGGAGTATAAACTCAACGTGTAGACATATACGCTCGTGGTGCTGCGAGAGCCGTGTGTGGAGGTGTTTTGATTAAGGTACTTAAGGGATATATTCAGGGATATATTTATAATCTGTCAGGGAGCAGATCTGGCGAACCAGAAGCAGATGTTAAACAGAGCCAGTACAGCATGGCTTCACGCTCAACATTTGACCTAGAAGACGTTTACATACTTGCTTGTGGACTTTTAACTATCCACCGACTAGCCACAGAACTTTTAAATATCCTTGTTGTTATTCGTTATTGTTGTTATTCGTCCATCGCAGTGACGAGGACCATCTAGTCATCCTGTGATGGATGACTGATGACTTGCACAATGATTAAAGTGAGGAAGAGTTGCACATTATCAACCCCACTCTCTCATCCGAGACCACCTACTACCAGTGGCAAGACTAGTGAGACGACTGGCAATGGAGACGGATGCAGATTTTTCCTCAGGGTTTCTTCCTGAAGCCTTTCCCATAGGAAAATATCCACATTTGTATTAAAAATTTAGCCATTTATCAAACATTGTTAAAAGTGTTTCGCTGACTTTTTTCCCCACCATCATCGCAAATAAAGAAGTGACAGGATATCTGTGCTGTAAATAGGAAGGTTGAGTAAAGATGGCCACCCCTTTTTACTTTATGAGCTGGGCTGCTACTTTTATTCTTTCATTAATCTACTACTACTTTCGACTGCTCCCGTTAAGGGGGCGCCACAGCAGGTCATCATTATTTATTTTTTTTATTCTTTCACTAATTTTTAAATTTTTTTTTATAGGAAGCCAAATGGCTTAATGCGTCGAGGTCATATGACACTAGTTACACAGGCTCAGATATGATTTACATGATGTGTTTGCATGTTACCTCTATTCTCTGCCTGTTCGCTCTTTAACTTCAAACCATCTGAGAACATTCCAGAAACTTCAGGGGAAAAGAAGCCAACTTTCTCTTTTAAATCTATTCCAGATATGCACGTCGTCTGCATAAGGCCGTCCGCCGCCTGGTGCCAGACTCTGATGTCAGATTCCTCCTGTCGGAGAGTGGCAGTGGAAAGGGCGCTGCCATGGTGACTGCTGTGGCCTACCGACTAGCCGACCAATCACGACAAATTGCCCAAACACTGTCCGAATTCCGCCTGACGACTGAACAGCTGCTAGAGGTGGCGGGACATTGCTTATGTAACTCTGTGTGTGTGTGTGTGTGTGTGTGTGTGTGTGTGTGTGTGTGTGTGTGTGTGTGTGTGTGAGAGAGAGAGAGAGTGAGTGCATAGGGTGTATTTGTGTGTTCACTAAATTCAATATACGAAGGTCTTTACATGACAAAAATTTAAGCTAAGAATCTAAACGTGCACAGTAATGATAATAATAAATGGAATAATTTCCAGGAATTAAAAAAAAAAAAGACGAGTTCAGTTAAAAGCAAGCCTAAAAAGTTTGACAAAAACATTTTAAAGAAGGACATTGATTGTGAGAGTTTGATCCCACTGAGCAGGTTTCTCTTTATTTACTCTATTTACTTCCTCTGGGCCACATCATCAAACAGCGTGATATCTCATTTCACTGCTGCTCGGATGATACTCAGCTGTACTTGTCCTGCAAACCATCTGGATAAGCTGAGTGATCTTCTCTGCATAATTGCCTAATTGCGGTTAAGGATTAGATGGCAGAAAATTGTCTTCAGCTCAACTCTTCCATAACAGAAGTCCTTATTATAGGCCCTGAGCACACTTATGACCAAGTTCTGCCTGCTCCTGGCACTCAGAATCAGCATGTTGTACCCGGCTTGGAGTTATTTTAGATCAGAAGCTCACCAGTCCCATGCTAAATGGCTGTCTCAGTCATGTTTTTTCTGCTTGAGAAATGTCTCTAGAATTAGATCTTTTATTATGTTTAATGATCTTCGAAGAATCATTCACGCTTTTATTAGTCTGGATTATTGTAATGCCGTGTTTACATGCTTTGGCCAAAACACGATTGCACGGCTTCAGAGTTTCCAAAACGCAGCCACCAGACTTTTAACCAAATAACGAAAGCATGACCGTATCTCCCCTATTTTAGCTTCTCTTCACTGGCTGCCTAAATTTTGACTTTTAAGGCCCTGCATGGTGTGGCACTGAGCTGCCTAGCTGAACTTCTAAATCACCCATAGCTTGGGATCCTCTAATAAGACCCTGTTAGCTAGCTATTCCCCGCTCAAGGCTGAAGACCAAGGGGGCTTTCACTGTTAGGACCTCCAACCCTTTGGAGTAGCTTACCTGAGGATCTTAGACTAGAAAATTACCTGCCTTCTTTCAAAGCATCTTTCAAGACTTACTTTTACCTTACGTCTTTTTCTTAATTATTTGATCAGTTACTTATTCTATCTGTTACTTTTATCCATTATTTTATCCCTAAGTTTGTTTTATTTTGTTTGTTGACTGTGATTTTGTAGTTGATTGTCCTCCTGCTTTTTTATTTGTCCTCGTTTGTCAAACACTTTATAACGGTAGTTTTGAAAGATGCTATATCAATAAAATTATTATTATTATTATTAAGTACCATGATGGACCCTGATCATCTTCAGGATTTCAGCCGTTACTGTGTGGGTTTGGCTTCTAACCCCAGTGTTATATGTTCTTTTAGGTAAAGAAGCGAATGAGGACAGAGATCCAAAATGGCCTGTCTAAGAACACCCAGGACTCGGCAACTGTCAAGATGCTGCCGACCTTCGTTCGAAGCACGCCTGATGGCACAGGTGTGACACATGCACATTCACTCAGAGAGAAACACACAAATCAACAATTGCTGCATACTCAGTTCCTTGCATGCCATGTGTGCACCTTAATCTGATTCTCTTATGTATTTCACAAACAACACGGGCTCATTGTGCTGGATTCAGTGTTCTCCAACACCGTCAACAAAACAGAAATAACCGAAACTTCCACAGAGGAAAGGTGTCATATTCCTCCCAAAGTCTCAAAGACATATCCCAAACTATCCCGAGGCATATTAAAGTTGCCCCAGTGCCCTAGTGGCCCGTGATAACATCCCCAGGTCAGTTTGTGCTGTGTATGTTGAAAGTAACCTTGAAGGAACTGAATCTATTGCCTTATTCAGGGTAAGGTTGCTCCATTACACTGGCGGTTGGCCACAAAATTGCCTAATCGACACAAAGTTTCTCATGCCGTGTGGTAATTCTGGCACAATTTGTGTTATTATGGCTAACAGGAGTACACGGTCACCCTATAGTGGAGACGAGCTTAGCTTCTGTCAGTGTTCTTGGCTTTGTATTTGAGTGAGAGACAGACAGACAGACAGACAGACAGACAGAGACAGCGAGAGAGAGAGAGGTTAAGATCATTCCTCTGCAGCTTAGCAACTAATCACAGCCATAAGCCAAACAGGTCACAGATATACGCTTACTGTCTGTGTCTCCGCTACCCAGGATGGACAGAGCCCTCAGCCAGTGACAGGTGTCTACTGTTAACCGTTGGCTGGGGACATGCTCAGGTCTTGCCTACCTGTAAATCGTTGCTGAATTTGGTCATATTTAAAGCGCTGATCCTGAGGTCATGTTGCCTCTTAAATGTTAGGTATAGTATCTATGTAGTTTCTCGAAGACCATGACTTCAATATGTAAGACAGGACTTTCCCAACTTCCATAACCTATAATGTCCTACATCAACTTAGACCAACATTACCAACATAAATATTTTACTGGTCCAAAACAAATTAATTATTTATATTTCACCATTGTATGTTGTCTTGGTAACAAGATGTAAAAAAAGCATCCTAATCCTTGTTATGAACTCATGAACAAATCCTGCAGTGGGCAAACTGTATTTCAGAAGTTTCCTCCGTGAATTCCTCTTTTATCAGGCGAATGCTGTTCCTACTTTGTTAACACAGGGTTCAGTCTGCCAGTCGTCCACTTTAATATTGCCTTCTGCCAACATACAACTGAAATTAGTATTTATTTATTTATTTTACCTGAAAAACACATCATTCACTTTGGTGGTGAAGTACCTAGAAACATTGTGTGCTGCATGTCCAATAGGTTTGTATGTGTGTGTGTGCTTTCAGAGAACGGCGATTTCCTGGCACTGGATCTCGGAGGGACCAACTTCAGAGTTCTGCTGGTCAAAATCCGCTCTGGAAAGAGGAGAACAGTGGAGATGCACAACAAGATCTATGCTATACCTATGGAAGTAATGCAGGGAACAGGAGAGGAGGTAAGACAGAGATAGAGAGAGAGGGGGGGGTGGGGTGGACGGACGGATGGATGGATGAACGGACAATTGATCAACATTGTACCTACACACCTACCAAGTTACCATAGTTGCATTGACCTCCCAAGTCTTCAAAACATGGACTTGAACCTGACCCATGGGCTGAAATATTTCCGTGTGTTACCTTTAGCCTTCTCACTGTGACTTCTGTGTTTCTATGGCTCTTTAAATGTCAGTTTTTGATGACATTTGTCTTGCTGCTTAATTCTATACCACTTCTCGAACCATTTGACACACGTGTGACCGGGTCTTAATTGTTATTGTTCTTAGCTGTTTTTGTTATTTTAGGTGCCTGGTTAAATGAGTGGCACATATGACCTGTACACTCCCAAGTTAAATGATAGAAGATGGATTTATATGGTTGACCTATAGAATACCGCTATACTCTACAAACTTTATTTTATGAAGGTTGTCAGGCAATACCTACAATATCAGCTCGTGTGCAAATTATTATGGAGCTGGTGCAAAAAAAAAAGAGGTTCCAGGAAGTGCAAACAAATTCCCACATGGGTTAGTAAAAATGAGTCATGGTGGAAAAAACATCTTTCATATCGTTGTCATACATCATGTCATCTCACATCATATCTTACCCATCTTTATTTTCCAGTTATTTGACCACATAGTGCAGTGTATCAGCGACTTCCTGGACTACATGGGGATGAAGAACGCTCGCCTTCCTCTTGGATTCACATTTTCGTTCCCCTGCCGACAGACCAGCCTGGATGCTGTGAGTCTACTCTACAACAGCTGTTTCTCGTCTGACACACTCTCACTTCCAGCCCCATACACTCACTGGTTGATAAGCTGTTTCTGCCCTGGAGGACCAAACTACTGTACTTGTGATGAAAACCAAACTCACAGTGATTATAAATCATTAATAATCATGACTTCTGTTGTCTGCACTGACACTTGACTGAAAGAAGTGGCATTTTGCATTCAAGAGAACTATATATCTCCTAAACTTGCCAAATTAGCGTTCTTCATTCAACGCAACATTCAACTGTGTATACTGAAATGATTAAAGGTAAAATTAACTGAATTCATTCACAACTACAGTGTGCAACTTATGATACATGAGAATAGTTTCATTAGTATACTCTTTACATAGACATTATTTCAGTATGACAGTTTCTGCGAATTTTTTTGAGAAAATTGTCGTGTGTGTGTGTGTGTGTGTGTGTGTGTGTGCGCGCGCAGGGTATACTGGTGACTTGGACAAAGGGCTTCAAGGCAACTGATTGTGAGGGGGAGGATGTAGTGGGACTGCTGAGAGAGGCTATCAAAAGGAGAGAGGTGGGTTCAGTAGTTTTGAGTGTCATGCCTTGTACTTCTCAAGTGTACTTTTTTTTTTTAATTCTTCAATCCCTAACTCTTTCACTTTATTTTAGTTATTTATGTGACTTTTGCATTCAGTCGCAAGTTGCTTTGGATAAAATATAAATGTTCAAATGTAATGCAAAACACGTGACCGTTGTGATCATGTGTTTCTTCTCTTCAGGAGTTTGATCTGGATGTGGTGGCTATAGTCAATGACACTGTGGGAACCATGATGACCTGCGCCTATGAAGAACCCACCTGTGAGATTGGACTCATTGCTGGTTAGTTCACAGTTCTCATGTTGTACCATCTTTTTTGATGATATCATAATTTAGCAATGATGTATCATTCAAGGAAAGTGAGTCAATCTATCTCTCTCTCTCTCTGTCTCTCTCTCTCTTTCTATCTATCTATCTAGGTACTGGCAGTAATGCATGTTACATGGAGGAGGTGAGCAATATTGAACTGATAGAGGACAATGAGGGACGAATGTGTGTCAACATGGAGTGGGGTGCATTTGGAGACAATGGCTGCCTTGATGACATTAGGACAGAATATGACCGCGCTGTGGATGATTACTCCCTAAATCCCGGCAAACAGAGGTTAAAATCTCTCTCTCTCTCTCTCTCTCTCTCTCTCCAAACGTGTATGCTTTATCAGTTTTGTCTATTTCTTGATTTAGACATAAATGAGTATCATGTGCTTGAATGCTCGTTTACATATGCAATATACTATATTCACATATGTATGTATGTATGTATGTATGTATGTATGTATGTATGTGTATAAATATATTCTGACATACTAGATTCTGTTTCTGTGTGGTTGGGTGTGTGTAACAGATACGAGAAGATGTGCAGTGGTATGTATCTTGGTGAAATTGTGCGAAACATCCTGATAGACCTAACCAAGAGAGGATTCCTATTCAGAGGACAGATCTCTGAGACACTGAAGACAAGAGGCATCTTCGAGACAAAGTACCTTTCACAGATAGAGAGGTAGGAAACTGAGCTGTGTGTGTGTGTGTGTGCGCGCGCGTGTGTGTGATGCATGGGACAGTCTGAGTCGCTTACATTTGCTGTAAACGTGTTTGAGGTATGCTAGTCTTTGGTTTTAGCTTAGGAAAAGGCTTTCTTGACAAATATTTGAAAATACTTACAAGACGCTTATTTCGCTGCAAGACCTTAAACAGTGTTCTGCGCTCGTGCCCTTGTTCTGTGGTGGATCGAGTGTGTCGTCTCCCTGATTTGACTGTCCTTACCCTCCCTCTAGTGATAGACTGGCGTTACTGCAGGTCAGATCCATTCTGCAGCACCTCGGATTGGACAGCACCTGTGATGACAGTATTATAGTCAAAGAGGTAATTAGTCTACACAGTAGTTGAATATTTATGCATTGTAAAATTAAAAAAAATATTTATCTTAAGGATGCAACCAAACAACTGCAAACAACTTTGGACTGTGGCTTATCATTTACAGTTGTGACCAGAATAACTACTTCTTTCATATTCATCTTTAAGCACCTTCCTAGAGGAGTCAATAGTCTTGACTCTTTTGCATGTTTAGTTCTGTACATGAAAAGTTAAGAGCCAGAAAACTAATTTTTGGCACTCACTGGAAATTTTTAAAGTTTCTGAGACCAACAATACCTTTTTGTCAAGTTTTGACTTTCGAAATGGGATTACACATAAGACTATAAATGCCTTAACAGAGAGAGACGATAAGGCATATTTATTTTGCCAAGTATGTGAGGTTCTATCACGTCGTGTGGCTGAGCTACGTGGGGGTGAATTGGTGACTATGGGGCAAGAAAGAACTGATAAGTCATAAAATACTGTGATCTTTAAAATTCAACCTGTAGGTATGCGGAGCAGTATCACATCGTGCAGCTCAGCTGTGTGGGGCAGGAATGGCGGCCGTGGTTGATAAGATCAGAGAGAACCGTCGACTAGAACGTCTGAACATCACCGTAGGGGTGGACGGAACGCTGTACAAACTACATCCACAGTGAGTTCAACGTATTAGTGCTCCCTTAAACAAGAATACTTTTTCTTGTCAAATAAGATGACTCATTTTTACAAAAAGTAGTCATGGTTTGGCATTACGATGGAATTCCAAACAAATCCCAAATGCCAACCTTCACATCAAGCCATGTCTTTCCTTTACACCCCCCCCCCCCCCAGTTTGTCTCAGGAGTTTCACCAAACTGAACTGGCTCCTTGAGACATTGAATGACGTTTGGGAGTTTACTGTACAACATAACATTTATATTTTACTTATGTATTTTGCCTTTTAGTTTCTCCCGGATCATGCACCAGACAGTGAACAAGCTCGCTCCCAATTGTAACGTCACTTTCCTGCTGTCGGAGGACGGGAGCGGGAAAGGAGCAGCGCTCATCACTGCTGTCGGCTGCCGGATGAGAAAGGAACAGAACAATATATAAAACTCATCACCTCTGTCTCTGTCTTCTCCGTCGTCTCCTCTTCTCTCCCATCCTCTTCTCTGCACTCACCTCCTCTTGTCTCTTTTCCTCGTCACTCCTATTCTCTCCCTCTCTTGCCCGCCCAATTAAACCAGTCCAGCTTTAAATTATCACACTCCAATAGCTATGTCAGCCAATGTTCGCAAGAGGGAGAGACTGCTTTGTCTACTATGTGGTGTAGATGCAGAGTAGTCCAATATTGTGTCAATATACGGTCCGTCTGGGATTTCTGAGATTGAATTTACGTTTCATTATTATATGATTTTTACGCACAGAATCAACCTCTATGAGCAGGTGCAGAGCAGCCAAAGAAGAAGAAGAAAAAAGAAAAAGCCCACATTCTTATATTGTATTCTCATGAGTTAATCTTCACCACCTGCAGGATCCCTGATCTGAATCCAATAATTTGTAGAAATTGCAGTCCCAGTCTTTTTTTTTCTTCTTTTTTTTTTTCAAATTGATGTGAGAGGTGAAAGGATTTCTCCTGTGGAAGCATGCTGACACATCTCTATTACTGTAACTACACAGCCTTTGAAAGACTTCAGGCTAAGGTCACCGATAGTCTGTCTGTCCGCTCTGTTGTTGGCTCACTGCTCTCTGCTCATGAAGACATTAAAATGAATATGAAATAATATTTTACTGGAGATATGTAAAGCATAATGAGACAAAAGGGAATATTTTTGCTTTAAAGTTTCTAATAGCTCACCCTGGTATGATATATATATATATATATATATATATATATATATATATATATATATATATATATATATATATATATAATACATTATTGCTATTTATTCTATATTTGTAATGGGGGAATGTTACAGTCACAATAATGACATGCACAGTGATAGCCATAGTAGAAGTCCCCTCTCTCTGTAACTATTTTGCATTTGACAGTTTACCAAACCATTCTTCTCAGGGATGGAGTAGCAAGGAGTTCAGCGGCAGTATCTGTAGAAGGAGGAACTTCTACACTGACTTGATCTGTAAGGGAGAGCCATGTAATGTGACCTGCTGAATGTTCTGGGTCTCATTAACACCAGTTTTATTGAACCCTTGTGTCCCCTGCTGCGAAAGTCATCCAAAGATCATCAATTATTAAATATAATCCTGTTGTTTGTAGTATAAAGAGCCATTGAAAGACATAGTTTAGTCAGGTTATATTGCGGACACTGTAATGCAAAGAAACGATAGCTGCAGATACGTAACGGTGCTCTCCATCATATCTCATCGTGTAAGGTCCAATATTCTTAAAATTGGCTGGCATAGAATCAATAGTTATGTGGAAATAGGTCAAAGGTAGGATCATAGAGCTAACATGAATGCAGATGAAACGTTAAAAGCCAAACTCTATCTATCTATGGCTCTGGCAAGAGTCTGATATTAAAGCAGCTGAAAGGGGTTTTTATTGTGAAAAGAATTTTCTGTGCACATCCAATCCTAAATCATGAATTTTGTGGAAAGGATATTTAATCTCTTGAAATTATGTTTATTCAGGCTATCATTGTGAATACTCTGTAACTCAACAGTCCAAGTATTTGGAATTTTAATGACCAAGGGCCATACTGATACAAATTCACACAAAAAAAAAAACCTCTCATGAACAAGATTCACAAGTCTGTTTTGGGGATTTATTTAATCTGGTACTTATAATTATCAATAAAATAGCATCTCAGATTAAACAAATTCCTCAAAAGATTTTGGGAATACAGTTTTTTGCATTTATTGGAGATAGTTTTTCTTTTATTATTTTAAAAGCAGGCCTTTGTAAGTTGAACAAGATATTCCGCGGGTCATTATTTGTAACCTGAGTTGCTTGTTTTCCATTCGTCCTCGTAGGGGCAGGCTAGCTTACAAGCCTGTTGCTGTTAGGGTAACGGGGTGGATCTGTAGGTTTTTGAGCACTTGCTTGGTAGATGTATTGTCCATATATGAACAAAACCAGCTTTCTATATCACCAGGTCCCCAGCTATCTTGCCTCATTCTGACGTAAATTCTCCATCCAAGCCTGTCCAAAGCTTAAAAACACAATCACCTCATTCATCTCACATACACACATGTACCATTTTAAACTTTTCATTTTCGTTTTCTGTCCACATCTCTCGTTCTGTGTCTACTCAACGCTGTCATTCAATCACTTAATAAAGACAAATTTGTGTCAGTCGGACTGGATCGTTCATTTGTTGGCGTGGAGGAAAATGTAACAGCCATGCAGACACAACACAGCACAAGATGTCTGGTTATCACTGCACAGGACTCAGAGATGCGAGGAAATCCGGGGCCCCTGACAAAATGTGATGCTGGGCCCCCAACCATGATGCATCGAATTCCGTAAACCATCGTGATGTGTGTCTAAAGCAGCCCATAATGCTTGGGGCCCAGTGAAGATACATACCCCCCCTTACCCCTTACCGGTGCCCATGATTGAACTAAGGGCAATGTGGTGGTTGAGTGAGCAGAATCATCCCTCTTCAACTGGAGCACCCTAATATTAGTCTTCATATTTGCAGCCATCCACCTTGCTTAAGTGTCCTTGGGCAAAACACCCACCTCCATCAGCTTAAGGATCACTATTGTGCAACTGAAATTGCACTCTCACCGACCCTAGAAAGTAGGTAAGCAAGATCAGAGAGAAGGTTGAATCAGTTCATCTGGATACATTTATAAACGTTGTATCCAGATGAACTGATTCAACCTTCTTTGATTTTCTTACCTGGATTATTGAGCATGTATCAAGACATGGGTAAGCAAGAGTAGCACAGGTACAGGTAGGTTTTCATATATATATATATATATATATATATATATACACTGCTCAAAAAAATAAAGGGAACACATAAGCAATGCAATGTAGCTCCAAGTCAATCACACTTTTGAGATATCAACCTGTCCAGTTAGGAAGCAACACTGATTTGTGAATCAATTTCACCTGTTGGTAAATTGTCTAATTTCCACCTGGTGGAAATTAGACAATTTGCAAGACAACCCCTATAACAGGAATGGATTTGCAGGTGGTGGCCACAGACCATTTGCCTGTCCTCATCTTTTCTGGCCGATCTTTGGTTAGTTTTTCATTGTGCTAGTGCCCTCACCACTAGAGGTGGCATGAGGCGGTATCTGCAACCTGCAGAAGTTGCTCAGGTAGTGCAGCTCATCCAGGATGGCACATCAATGCGTGCCGTGGCAAGAAGATTTGATGTGTCTCCCAGCACAGTGTCGAGAGCATGGAGGAGGTACCAGGAGACAGGCCAGTACACCAGGAGACGTGGAGGGGGCCGCAGGAGGACAACAACCCCGCAGCAGGACCGCTATCTGGTCCTTTGTGCAAGGAGGAACAGGAGGAGCACTGCCGGAGCCCTACAAAACGACCTTCAACAGGCCACTAATGTGCAGGTTTCTGCTCAAACAGTGAGAAACAGAATGCATGAGGATGGTATGAGGGCCCGACGTCCACAATTGGGGCCTGTGCTCACAGCCCAACACCGTGCAGCCCGATTGACCTTTGCCAGAGAACATCTTGGTTGGCAGATTCGCCATTGGCGCCCTGTGCTCTTCACAGATGAGAGCAGGTTCACACTGAACACATGTGACAGACGTGAGAGAGTCTGGAGACGCTGTGGAGAACGTTCTGCTGCCTGCAACATCCTCCAGCATGACCGGTTTGGCGGTGGGTCAGTGATGGTCTGGGGAGGCATATCCTTGGAGGGCCGCACAGACCTCTACGTGCTAGCCAGAGGTACCATGACTGCCATTAGGTACCGGGATGAGATCCTCAGACCCATTGTCAGACCATATGCTGGTGCAGTGGGCCCTGGGTTCCTGCTCATGCATGACAATGCTCGTCCTCATGTGGCCAGAGTGTGTCAGCAGTTCCTGTATGTCGAGGGCATTGATGCTATGGACTGGCCTGCACGTTCCCCAGACCTGAATCCAATGGAGCACCTCTGGGACATCATGTCTCGTAACATCCGCCAACACGATGTCGCACCACAGACTGTCCAGGAGTTGACCGATGCCCTGATCCAGGTCTGGGAGGAGATCCCTCGGGAGACCATCCGTCGTCTCATCAGGAGCATGCCCAGACGTTGTAGGGAGTGCATACAGGCACGTGGAGGCCACACACACTACTGAGCCTCATTTTGAATCGTCTTGAAGAATTTCCACAGAAGTTGGATCAGCCTATGTTCTCATTTTCCACTTTGATTTTGAGTATGATTCTGAATCCAGACCTTAATGGGCTACTGATTTTGATTTCCATTGATCATTCTTAGGTTATTTTGCTCTAAACACATCACTCTGTCTAATAAATAAAGATTTTCAGCTGAAATATTTCATTCATCAAGGTCTATATTGTGTTTTTAGGTGTTCCCTTTATTTTTTTGAGCAGTATATATATATATATATATATATATATATATGCCATCTTTGACATAATCCATTATTACATTAAAACACGAGTTAAAACACTGTTATAATATTAAAACACAATGACTGCCACCGGTACTGTTAACCGGCAGGGTGCCGGTGGAAACTATGCTACTGTTGGACGAAGGAGAAGGAGAGGGGGAAGGCATGTCCAGAGACAGCGAGAGAGGAGGAAGGGTAGGAGTGTGGAGGTGAGAGTCGGAACTTTGAATAGATAGATAGATTATTTTATTAGCCACACGACCAAGGCCGGAGGAATTTGTTTTTGGTACACTTTACACTCTGCAGCACAATACATACATGGACAACAACAGATACTCCACATATCGTGAACAACACAGTTACACAATAACAGAAATAAACATATCAGGCGTAACAGGTGAATGGTGGTATTTATGCCAATGGTGTGTGAGGAGGGGACTACAGGGAGGAATTCAGAGTCCTGATGGCTAGGGGGGGGGGGGACTGTTTGCGAAGCATTTAGTCTTAGTTGACAGTGACCTGTAGCACCTCCCTGAGGGAAGGAGCTGGAAGAGGTGATGAGCAGGATGTGAGGGGTCGGAGGTGATCTTCTCTGCTCGCTTTACAGTCTGGTTAGAATGTAGAGATTCAACTGAGGGGAGTGGGTTGCCTATGATTTTGGATGCCCTGTTGACAATCCGCTGCAGTTTTTCCCGTGTTTGACTGCCCGTGCTGCCGTACCGAACTGTAATAGAAGATGTTATTATGGACTCGATAATGGCTGAGTAAAACAGAACGAGAAGTTGATGTTTGATCCAGTATTTTTTAAGCTGCCTAAGAAAGTAAAGTCGCTGTTGAGCTTTTGCAATGATGTGTTCAGTGTTAGTTTTCCACTTCAGGTTATTGCTGATGTCTGTTCCAAGAAATTTAAAAGAGTCGGTGGTGGTGATGAGGTCTCCGTTCATTTGTATGGGTGTTTTAGGATTTGGCATGCATTGGAAGTCAATAATGAGTTCTTGGGTTTTGGCTGTATTAAGAATAAGATTGTTGTTTGCGCACCAAGTGACAGCTTGGTCTACTTCAGTGCGGTACTGGGTTTCATTGTTGCAGATGAGGCCTACAATGGTTGTGTCATCTGCGTATTTTATTATTTTAACAGAACTGTCCGTGGATGGGAGGTGGGTGGTGTAAAGTGAGAAGAGCCAGGGGGAGAGAACACAGCCCTGAGGAGCACCTGTACTGAGGGTAAGAGGGTGTGAGGCTAGGTTATTAACCTTCACCCGCTGTGGCCTTAACCACAGGAAGCTCCGAATCCAATGGCATATGGCTGGGTCAATGTTCATATCCAAGCGTATGGTAAAGAGTTTGAGTGGGTTGATAGAGTTGAAGGCGGGACTAAAGTCTATGAACAGGATACGTGCGTAGGTGTTTGGTGATTCCAGGTGTTATAGGGCATGGGGCAGGGCTATGCTAACTGCATCCTCAACAGACCGGTTGGCTTGATAGGCAAATTGATATGGGTTCATTATTGGGGAGGTGCAAGATTTCAAATGTGACAAAATGATGCGCTCAAATGCTTTCATGGCCACAGAAGTTAGGGCAACTGGTCTGAAGTCATTGAGGAAGGTGATCTTTGAGGTCTTTGGCACAGGAATGATGGTAGAGCGTTTGAAGCGCCGTGGGACTGTACATTGACTTAGAGAGAGGTGTTAAATATGGTGGAAAATATTGAGGCCAACTGTGCTGCACAGTGGCTCAACAAAGCAGGACTGATGGCGCCTGGCCCTGCTGCTTTCCTAATGTTCAGCTTTTTTAATGCTGCTCTTACCTCATCCTCCTGGATGTAGAAGGGTGGCATTGGAGAAGGAGTAGGGGGGATGGCTCGTGGAACAGGTTTTTCAAACCTTGCATTACACGTATTTAATTTATTTGGGAGGTTATGGTCATTATCTGGAGGGGAGCAGGGGTGTTTTTTGTAAACTGTAATTTCCTTGAGTTTTTCCCCCCATATTGCTCTAGAGCAGTGGTTCTCAACCTTTTTGGGGTCCTGGACCCCCTGCGTATTTTTGATCTACCCTGAGGACCCCTCCACCTGATCTTGGGGGAGGGGGGTTGCAATTTGATAGAAACAGTAGAAACTGCATTTTAAATTGCATTATAGCATTTATTCACTCTTTGGGGCAAAAATAAGAGCTTTCAGTTGTAACTTAGATATAGTTAACAAAACAGAATTCTTATGCAGTAACTTTCAGATATATGTAACAACAGAATTTTTATGCCGTAACTTTTAACAATGCAAACGGGAGCGAGATCTCTTATTAAAATACAATAAATTACACTTGTGAAACAGATGTAATTAGAGAAAAAAGTCCTGTTACCCTTTATAGTTTAGGTAGATAAAGGTCTCAGTCACATTTGAGTAAAATAATCCTATTTCTATAAATGTCATAGGATCTTTTTTTTAAAGATATTTTATTTTCATGGACCCCTTGCAATTACACCACGGACCACTAGGGGTCCGCGGGCCCCCGGTTGAGAAACACTGCTCTAGAGTTACTGGAAGAGAATTGTTCCAGTTTTGTTGCGTAGCTGGACTTTGCTTTTCTTATTGCAGCACGCAACTTATACTTGGCTGCTCTATACTGATCCCTGTTTCAGTTTTTGTATGCCCGGTTCTTTTGTTTGTGTAGGTGTAATGTCACGGTTTTTGGTAGGGATGCACATTTCCCAGCAGGACTTGATGTATGACGTCACTGTGTCAGTGAGTTCATCCAGGGAGTTGCAAGCTGCACTAAATACATTCCAGTTAGTGCATTCAAAACACCCTCGAAGCGTTTCAATGGCAACCGTGGACCAGGGCCTGACAGATTTAGATGTTTTCTTGATGGATTTAAGCTTTTGTTTGTATTTTGGGATGAGGAGTAACACAGCGTGGTCGGACTTCCCCAGTGGAGCCCTCGGGAATGCGCGGTAAGCATTTGAAATTGAGATGCAGCAGTGATCCAGTGTTTTGTTTTCTCTGCTATGGCAAGTGACTTGTTGCTCATAGTTTGGTAGTTGGAGGGAAAGCTCCGTACGGTTGAAATCACCTAACACGGTGACAGACGTGTCAGGGTTGGAGTTTTCAACATGGGAAATGTGTTGCGAGAGTTGGCTAATGGCTGTGTTAGCATTAGCTTGTGGTGGAATGTAAACACCAACTAATACAACTGAAGCGAGGTCTCTGGGAAGATGATATGGTCTGCATTTCAAACTGATGAATTCAACATCATAAGAGCAGCAGCGACGAAGGATTGTTGTGTTGTTACACCAGCGCTGATTGACCATGATACAAATACCTCCACCTGTTGACTTGTGAGATAGTTTGACTTACCTGTCGGCTCTGAAGCTAGTGTAAACTACTAATAAGACACGTTAGCCCCTAGTTAACGGATCTGACCCTTTAGTCGAGCGGTTAGTGATGTCGCCTTGTGGTGCAGTACACCCCGTATCGAATCCCGCTCCGGGCAAGAACATAACCGGTTGCATTGGTGGCAGCGGTGGGGTCCGGAAGTGTGCAGATCCTCATAAGTCTCTTTGGAGCGCGGGAATAACAAAGCGCGAGGGCGCGCTTCCGGGTAGAGGGTGACGACTGTAAACTACTAATAAGACACGTTAGCCCCTAGCTAACGGGTCTGACCCTTTAGTAGAGCGGTTAGCGATGTCGCCTTGTGGTGCAGTACACCTGTATCGAATCCCGCACCGGGCAAGAAAATAACCGGTTACACTAGTGAAGCCAGGGGGGTTACCGCTTGATCAGGGAACGATTGGTCCAGCCATGTCTGAAGAAAGAGTACGTCGGGAGTGTGCTGGAGCCTGGAGGTGAAGAGTGTCAGACACAGTGATGAGTATGAAGCTGGAAATCAAAGGTGTATTGCTGAATTTTATCAGCGTATATGCCCCGCAAGTTGAGAGTGAGATGGAAGAGAAAGAGGAATTCTGGAGTGAGCTGGATGACGTGGTGGAGAGGGTACCCAAGGAGGAGAGAGTGGTGATCGGAGCGGACTTCAATGGACATGTTGGTGAAGGGAACTGTTGACATACATGAAACAAGTGTGCTCTCAACTGTAGAAGTAGATCTATATTTTTGTATTAACACATAGGCAAACTTGAGCACATACGGGTACTGTATGATGGACAACGATAACAGCCAATGAAATGCGCCGAGACTGACATGTGGTCTATGCGTATATAAAACTGCATCTGTCAACAAAGTTTCTCTTTCTACGTTGATCCCGGTAAGGGGAGAACTGACGCCCCACTGTGTATTTATTCCTCCGTAAAGTTAGCGTTTATTTCGGTCTAGCACTGGGTGTGCACGCCAGAGTCGCTGAACAAGTCAACTCTGACAGCAGCTTATGGGCCCAGTTATCAAGCGATCCGCCACCGAGAGAAATATCGCAACGTACCGCGTGTGTCGGTTAGCGTGCTAGCACCGTGAGTAGAAGGGTCGCCGAGTCAAGTGGCAGGGGCGAAAGACCCAGGATGGGAAGGCCGAGTAGCCGTTGGTCTCGACTAATCTTTGACGGAGGTGAAAACAACTATGAACTGTGGGAGACGAAATGTTTGGGCCATCTTCGATTACAAGGGCTAACGGACACTATTGTAACGTGCATGGATAAGTAGACACGTTGGTCCTGGACTAATGGATCGGACCCTTTGGTCGACTGGTTAACGTTGTCGCCCGCTGTGCGGGAAATTCGGGTTCGCGTCCCGGTTGTGGCGGTTCCCAGACTGCCCCCCGAATTCGCTACACTACTTTAAATGAGCCTATTATGTTTAGAAATCACGTCAGGACACAGCGCTGTCGCTCGACACAACCTCTCCGTGGCATTCTGTATTTAGACTGACCCAGCATCAAAGGCAGACCCGATCAAACAACCCAGAGCCCGCAGGCATCACCAATCGATCCCAGCACAATAGAACAGCACCAAATCAAATGCAGCACTGTCGATGTGTGCATACATAACATTCCCCCCCCCCCCCCGGCAGGATTTCAAACATGAAAGGTTGACACAAAGTCCTCTAGGTGGCCAGGGCGTAAACGTGTGCGAACAGGTCGCGGGGCGGCCTGAGGCTGGGCAGGCCGAGGTGGGGAGGGAGATGGCAGGGGGAGCTGAGGCCCAGAAATGTCTGGGGCCCGTGTAGGAGCTGCATGAAGCCCCGGGGCGTCTCGCCATGCTGAGGGAATGGCTATGGTTGTGTCACCAGCTGTGTGTGGCGGAGCTGACACCTTCCGTAGACGACTGGAGTGCCACCGAGTGCCATCGCTGAGGAGGTAAGTGGCTGGGCCCAGCTGACAGGTGACTTGGAGAGGAGAGGACCAGTATGAAGCCATTTTATTGTCCCTGTGGGGCCTGCGGACCCTGACCCAGTCTGACACATTGATGTCTGGCACCCTGGTTCGTTTTGACTGGTCAAACCGTTGCTTCATCCGCGTCTGCTGACGAGTGACTGAGGCTCTGACCCCAGAGGGAGGTGCCTGAGGTGTGGAGGGGCGGAGCCTGTCAAGGGGCATGCACAGTTCCCGGCCTAGCATGAGAGAGGCTGGGGAGACGCCTGTGGTCGAGTGCTGTGTGGCCCGATAGTGTAGCAGAGTGTGACGGATGGCCTGCGTGAAAGAGCACCCTTGGGCCATGTGTGCTCTGAGGCCGTTCTTCAGTGACTGGTGAAAACGTTCAACGCCGCCATTGGCCTGGGGGTGGTAGTACGCAGTGCGTATATGACGGATGCCCTTGCTTTCGAGATAAGCAGTGAACTCAGCAGAGACCAGCTGAGGGCCGTTGTCAGTGGTGATGGCCTTTGGGAGGCCCCAGCGAGAGAAAAGAGAGTCCAGGAAGTCGATGATGATCTGTGAGGTCACAGTGCCGGAAGTGGTGAGTTCAGGCCATTTTGAGTGTAGATCGTAGGCGACCACCATGAAGCGTTGGTGGTGGGGAACTCCATGGATCTCACCACAAATGTCCAACTGCAGGTGTTCCCAGGGCTGAGAGGGCCAGGCGAGAGGTTGCAGGGGTGGGGGAGCCTGGTGGCCAGTCTTGTCACTCACAAGGCAGGCAGAACAGTCCTTCACCAGAGCCTCAATATCTCTGTCTATCCCCGGCCACCACACCAGGTCTCGGCAGCGCTGTTTCAGTTTCACAATGCCCAGGTGGCCTTCATGCGCCGTATTCAAAACACGTGCACGGAGAGCAGCTGGGACCACTGTGCAAAACCCACGTGCCACGCAGGTGTCGTTCCAGCAGGAGAGTCTCACGCACCTTTGCGTTGTTGGTGTGTTCGATTAGCTGGTCGCGAACCATCTCGTCCTGAAGCGCGCCAAACTTGCATGAGCTAGCTAGCCCTCGCAAATTAGCTACGTACTGCCGCACAGACTCACCAGGCAGTTGGTGTCGCTGACGGAATATAAATCGCCGAAGGAGGGCACTCTGTGGAGCAGCGAAATGGGTGCTCATAAGTCCCACAGCATCGGCAAAGCTTGTGACGTTCCCCAGAGTCCCGAGCACACGATGACCCTCTGCTCCCAAGCAGTGTAGCAACAGAGCCGTCTTCCTAGCCTGGCTCACGTCGTCGAGCCCTGAGGCGATGATGTAATTTTCAAAACTATGTAGCCAGCGAGTCCATGGTACCGGAGGCTCGCCAGGTAATGCCAGGAAGGGGGCAGGTGGTGGGAGGGAGATATCAGCCATCCTCGTCGCCAATATTATGTTTAGAAATCACGTCAGGACACAGCGCTGTCGCTCGACACAACCTCTCCGTGGCATTCTTTATTTAGACTGACCCAGCATCAAAGGCAGACCCGATCAAACAACCCAGAGCCCGCAGGCATCACCAATCGATCCCAGCACAATAGAACAGCACCAAATCAAATGCAGCACTGTCGATGTGTGCATACATAACAGAGCCTACCGACGATGATGGACGGGCAGTAGATGGAGCGAAAAATGCCGAGGTATGTGCGGAGCTAATCCAGTTTCTGGATGATACAAGTTTGTTACTGGTAATGAGACTAGTATGCAGTTAAAGGGAAGCCGCGTATAATTAGCCTGTATACAGAACTGACCTCACTTCAAGAGTCGAGCAGTGAGAGAGTGACTGAATACGTCATACGCGCAGAGACAGACAGCCATCACCGCGTGGAGAACCGCTGGTGAGACATTGAGTGATGGGCTGTTAGTAGCAATGATTTTGAAGGGACTTACCAGAATCATTCAAACCCTTCGCTATTCATGTCACGCAAAGTGGTGCGACGATGCTTTTTTGCTGAATTCAAAACGAAACCACGGAGCTACGAGGACACCGAGAAGATGCGCGCAACAGCACCCGACGACAACGTGCGAGACCCGCTCTGGCGAGTGCTGGTGATCGGGGAGCCGCGAGTGCGGACATGGTGTGCTTCAGATGGGGCCTGAAAGGACACAAAGCCAGAGCATGTCAACGCAACCACTGGTGTAGTGGGTGCAAAAGCAACCTGCAGACGGAGACAGCGGCGGGACGACGCGCGACAAGTGTCCGAGGAGGCGAGCCACAAGGCGAATGCATTCCTGACGAGGGACGGGGACGCGCAGATCCAGCCAGGGCGCGGTGTCAGGATGAGAGGTCTGATGGTGGACGCGGGAGCAACTTCACATGTCATCACGGATATAGCAAAGTTCAGGAAAGTCGACGACAGGGTCCAGGCCGAGACACACTGCGTGGAGTTGGCTGATGGTGCAAGGAGCCGCGGAATCGCGACGCGGAGGTTCTGCTTGATCGACAGCAGGGGGCGACGCCGCTTCTAGGAGGGGACCCAGTCCTCCTAGCTGTGTCAACGAGTTTCACATTTTTATTTGCACCTTTATGTAATTCCAATAAATCTTCAAATGATCCAACACACGTTTTAAGTGCAGGAAGAGCGAAAAGTGCACATTTCGCTGTATTAAGGGGAAAATAATCGCAGTGAAACACAAGGAATATTTTTCAGGGTGTCCATTTCAGCATTGGCAGCAAACTAAGATTTTCTGACAGTGGCAAATTTTTTTTTTTCTGAAATGAAAACCCTGACAGGCTATGGTGCTTGTTACATGACCAACCTAATCACCACAAAAGTCATATTTGTAAATGCTGACAGCAGCACACTAGCACTTCAACAGTATATTTCACTATAATATCAAGCACTCAATTATCCAGTACTTTAAATGGTGAATTTTACATCAGTTGTGTCTAAGAAGCAGCACTTTATCCGACTTTTTCCATCTCTACTCAACGGTACTATACACTGGAAATATAAAAACATATATTATAAAGAAAGAAGTGAAATTGTAATAAACACGTGAAAGCACAATATATGAGTAATATATAAGAACAATAACTGTTTGAAGTGACTAATAACCACAAAATGTTATGATGACGACAGCCGTTGTACTGTCGGTGACAGTAAAGTTGCAGGAAATCCAGCAATCTCTGTTATGAACCCGTGGTCGGCTCGTCTTCTCTTAGTGTAAAGGGAAATTATGTCATGCAAGTCACCAACGTCTCATGGAGTTCTGTCTCTAGTCTCAGGCTTGTTCACTTTGTTTTTGGCAAAACCAATGACTGCCGGCATGGTGTTCAGACTCACATACATGCAGCCTTTTCCATCTTCTATTCTGCTGTGTAAGCCCTGGCCCGGGCAAGTCCCTCTTGGTCAGCCGTGAAATCATGAGGCGTCTCTTTCTACACAATCAGAGCAGCGTAGGTGCAAAATGGCACGACCCCCAATCCTCTCGTGTTATTTATGCTGTCTGGGAGCAGTCTGGTATGTCTGGTATGGTGGAAGTCACCTTGCAGCTGGTAGGACAGTTATGATTGTTGCACATTTTTCCAACATTTCCATTGGTTATCTCGACAGCGTATGGGAAAAAAAACAGCAACTATACTCTTGTGATACCACATAAGTTTGGTGGAGAGAAGCAATTGTACAAGATTAAAAATGGTCCCACGGCCGTACAGGCTGAAGGATATGTGATATAGGACAGCTATATCCAGGGGTGTCTGAGGGAAAGTAACAGCCAAATGATAGCGTTTAAAGCTTGGAGCTTGTACCATGTAATGCTTTGCTCTGGTACCCAGTAGACAGTTTACAGCTCCGCTGCTGCAAACTGTCCATATTCTTCCCCCTTTCCTCCTTGGAAAGCGAGTACTTCGATTTCTAACCCTCCTCCTAAGAGGAGACGGAGGAGGAAAGAAAGGAAGGCGTGTATGAGGGAAGGAACTGGTAGAGGGAGGAATGAAGGAAAAACAACAGAGATGAGAAAGAAGGGGGGAGGATTGTGGTGGAATAAAGGAGGAAAGACGGGTACCAAGTACATTTCAGTCCTTCAGTGTTTTCAGATTTCTTTCTGTGGCTCCAACCTTCCCAGCACACAGCGATCATTGACAATGACAGCTAGCTTCCCTTGCTGTCAAGCATGCAGGTGCCAGGGTTGACTTTCAGGTTTGCTGTGTGGGTTCAGGATCTGTTGTGAAGTTGGTGGGACATCATTTTTCTAAATGCTCACATCCCATGAGCTCATCATTCACACACACACACACTATATATATATATATATATATATATATATATATACACACACATACTATGGTGGCGCAGTGGTTAGCGCGGTCACCCCACAGGTAGAAGGTCCTGGGTTTGAACCCCGGGGTTGTCCAGGCTTGGGGGGTCGTCCCGGGTCGTCCTCTGTGTGGAGTTTGCATGTCCTCCCTGTGTCTGCGTGGGTTTCCTCTGGGTGCTCTGCTTTCCTCCCATAGTCCAAAGACATGTAGGGCAGGTGACTCGGCCATACTAAATTGTCCCTAGGTGTGAATGTGTCAGCCCTGTGATGGATTGGCGGCCTGCCGCCCAATGACTGTTGGGATACGCTCCAGCATCCCGCGACCCGAATTCAGATAAGTGGCTTGGATAATGGATGGATATAAAATCCAGTGAGTCGAGTAAATTCTTTATGAGACAGTACAAGCCTGTTTCATGCCATAAGCAATCATCATCTGTCAATAAAGCTACTCGGGGAAAGAACATACCATTTACTTTTTCGTCATGCACATCACGTGCACAACATCCAATGGGGAAGGGAGAGGTGCGACATTCCAAAATACGTGATCGCTAAGATAGATGTAGGAAAAAAAACCTTAATTCATAGAAGTACAAGCTGCTATGAATTAAAGGTTTTTTTTCTTACATCTATCTTAACATTCCACTCATTTGTTGAACATTTTTATCAACACCATTGACGGTTTCCAAACAAAAACACCATATATACATATATATATATATACACACACACACACACACACAGTGTACTATATAAATTGGGTATGTTTGTGTATGTATGTATGTATATATATATATATATATATATATATATATATATAAATTGTGTGTGTGTGTGTGTGTGTATATATAAACACACCCAATTTCCCCTCAGGGATGAACAAAGTATTCTGATTCTGATATATATATATATATATATATATATATATATATATATATATACACACACACACGCACATATCCCTGCACAGGCACATTTTCTCTGTAAACACATATTTCCACAATTTTATAGGGAATTAGTTGTTAAAATATACACATGGAAGGCTTTTGGGGGTTTTTTTTTACAAGATATGAATTTTCACAAGTCACAGTGCAGGCAACTTTCTCTTTTTCTTTACAAGTAGTGCATTTACACAATACAGCATGTTGGTTCTTTTCTAACTAAGCGATCTTTTCAACCACCAACGCACAACTACTTCCACCAGCCTGTGTGGAACTGGCCATCGTGTGGGAAAGGCAGAACTTAAAAAAAAAAAAGTCAAATCCATGTGATGTTTTTCATGAGGGATTATAAACTCAAAATAATGCTAGCTATATAAAGATACTATATCATATTATTTTGTGACATTATTATTGTTTTTTGGGTAATTCACAAAAATGTTAGTGCAGACATCTCAGCAGACCCTAGAGGTTGGTGGGAAACACATCCCTAATAAAAGCTACACATACGGTTTGCTCCAGCTACAAGACTGGACTGATCCGAGTGACCTCCCCATTCAGGCCCAGTAATGTTAAAAACAAAAGGAGAGACATACCAACCAGCTTCACAGTTAAACTCACCTGAACGGTGTTCTGCAAGACAACAATGCTACACCTACTATTGGTCCCATGAGCAATTCATTCCCTCAGATTAGCAAGTTTTAATGTTTTTCTCCTGATTCTTTTTTTTTTTAAGTTCGCTGCAGACTCCACTACTTTGAAGACCTTGAACTCTCTGGTTGTCTGCTTTTTATTCTTATGAGCTTCCTCATGGATTTCTCACTTCTGATTGGCTGTAAAGAGGGATTGTCATCTTCTGTTCTGCCCAAAGATATTCAGCTTTGACTTTTTTCCCCCATGTAGCCAAACCCTTGTTCGAATTGATTGGCAGTGGCCAAATCCAGGCGAGGTTTGATCGTCATCATCAGTTCCGTAACCTATGGAGGTCGCAGGAGCACAGCTGATGCCTCAACAAGTCTCTCCCACCGTTCCCTGTCCATCGCAGCTCTCCACTACGCTCATCTGTAGCCATTCTCCGATATCGTTTACCCAGGTGGTCCCTTTCTACAGGAGAGGAGATAGGGACCACCAGGTACTCCCCCTACTGAAACACAATGATGAGTTTTGATAGGCTGCATGCGAATCCTGCTCAGTCTTGATTGGCCACGTACGAAGCTTGTTCGGCTGTTCAAGCCCTGATGAGACTGTCAGCCGGGGATGCTGTGCCCTCCTGCTTCCGTGCAGAGCTTGCCCTGTGTGAGTTGTGCGCTTTCATAGATGTGTGTGTACTGAGGCTAGTGTTGGCGTTGTGTTGCCGTGTGCTGTCTGAGCGGCAGCTGCGGGTCATAGTGACTCTGAAGGTGTTTGCGTACTTCAGTTCCATCTTGTCCTCCTCTGACACTTTGACAAAGGGAAACCAGCTGAACGCATGGCGGAAACCAGCACGAAATCTACAGACAGAGGAAGTGAGAGAGAGAGAGATGTAAGTTACAGCACATGCTTGCAATATGGCTTAATTGTCTCCGAGGTCATCCCCAAACTGGATGGACCACATTTCCAACGCCTTATCATCTCTCAAAGTATCCCCAAGCAACATATTTAATCCTCTATGTGCCACACCAGCTGGCTGGGTTTAAAGTTTTTTGACCCGTGTGTGTGTGTGTGTGTGTGTGTGTGTGTGTGTGTGTGTGTGTGTGTGTGTGTGTGTGTGTGTGTGTGTGTTTCACCTTTGATTTAAACAGCAGTAGATGACAGGGTTGTACATAGTAGAGCTCATAGCCAACCAGAAGATAGCAAGGTACACCTGATGAAGTAAGTAAAGTGAACTGAATAAGTTAAATTGGACACTAAAACTCAAAAAGGGAAGGATAGAAAGACAGACGGGCATGCAGACAGACAGACAAGCAGAGCAAAGGATGCACAGACAGACCTGCTGAATGTAGTGTTCGTGATAAATGTCTTTGTTGAATGACCCCAGTATGAAGTAGATGTGGTAGGGCAACCAGCACAGGGCAAAAGTTGTCACCACAACGACCATCATCTTCACTATCTGCAGGGGTATCACAGGGAAAGAACAGGTCAACCCATTCAGCGCTATCCATCTCACTTCATTTCAGTTCTGCTCATCCGTTTCAGAAAGCTGAGCTCAGTTTAATTCATTTAAACCTAGTTCAGGTAAGCCAAACTCTCTGCTGACATCCTCTGAATTAGGAAAGACACACAAGACAACTCGCAGATTTATTTGTGTTCAGTTAGTTGATGACAGAAAAACGGAGAAAAAAACGGGGGTTGTGACCTTTCTCTTAGCTGTTAACTGGTTGTGGTAATGGTCTGTTGCCTCTCCAGGGATGTGCCCGCCCCACAATGTTCGTCCAACCAAACTGTAGGTCACCAGCATCACCAGAAGAGGGAGCAAGTAGCTCAACAATATCACCGCCAATTGGTAACTGCGGAGAGAGAGAGACAGAGGCCGATGATCTGATGACGCGGACCCCAGTCATGCTGTCTCGAGCTCCTGAAGTTATATGGAATATTTTTCAGTCTGTGTTCATTATATTTCTGATATTTGGATTGAGTAAATTCAATCTAGTCCAGTCTGCTTGTGACAGCGGTATGTAGCTCGTGTCACATGTAAGTGTGTGTGGTTGCTTACCTGTGTGTGTGTTTGTGTGTGTGTGTCCAGACATCACACTACATTTCCATGTGTTATAGACACAATGATAGACAGATGCTAGCTACCGAAGCCCTGGAAACATCCATCCATCCATTATCTGAACCGCTTATCCTGCTCTCAGGGATGATGGAGCCTATCCCAGCAGTCATTGGGTGGCAGGCGGGGAGACACCCTGGACAAGCCGCCAGGCCATCACAGGGCCCACACACACACACACACACACACACACACACACACACACACACACACACACACACACACACACACACACACACACACACACACGCACACATTCATTCCCCGGGACAATCTAGTACGGCCAATTCACCTGACCTACATGTCTTTGGACTATGGGAGGAAACTGGAGCCCCGAGAGGAAACCCACACAGACACGGGGAGAACATGCAAACTCCACACAGAGGATGACCCACCAAGGTTGAACTACCCCGGGGCTCGAACCCAGGACCTTCTTGCTGTGAGGCGACCACGCTAACCACTGCGCCACCGTGCTGCCCTGGAAACAGCTGTTTCATATGTTCTCATTCTACATAAAGTTTTTTTTTAAAGCATTTGATAGTTATTGTGTTGAAATGTTTGTCTGACTGGCGTTGTGTACGTGGGTCTGTCGCTAAGTGTATCTACATCTTTAACCTTAGTTGATGTGTTCCGCCGTAGTCATCAGGCCAGTCCACCATGCAGACAGTTCTGGGGTAGTAGTAGTTGGTCACGCTGTAGTAGCACTGAGGAAAAGCCAGTGAAAATGCGACCGCCCAAATTAGCCCAATCACGACCTTGGTTGAGGTGGAAGAGAGGCGGGGCTTTAGAGGGTGGATGATGGCCATGTACCTTAAAGAAAAGTTACACATCACACAATGCACAGAAATGGGGTCATTTTCTCACCAGATATGACGACCTTATGGTTGCATAAACAGGGGGTAACTAATGTGAATTGATTTGAAATATTCCAGAAGATTGACTCTGTACTACAAATCTGTACTACAAAAATCAAATCAAACTGTACCACAAAAATCTGTACTACTGTAAACTACTACTACAAAAACCTGTACTACTACAAAAATCTGTACTACAAAAATCAAACACCACTCTTCCCTTGCAAAACTAGCTATAACTCATAAAATTAATTATCTATCAACTTACTCATCTGTTAATCAACCAAACCCACTCAATTTATCATCAATCCACAGATATGCATACATATATATGTGTATATACACTTATTTGCATACATGCATATATATATGTGTGTGTGTATACATATGTATACATGTACGTACATATATGCATATATATGTATGCATATATTATACAGAGAAGGCGTGATGACGTGTGTGTGTGTGTGCATGAACACATGCATGTATGACCATTTATGCATGTGTCATGAGCCAACCGTTAGCTTGACATAATGTGGAACTGACTGCAAAAATGAATCGATTTCTTTTATAATATGTCTGTAAATCTAGTCACACACCCTAATTGAAATCGATTTTGTCTTCTTTTAACAATCTTAAGCCAATGTCTCCCTCAACAAATGAACCGTCTAATCACTGTAAGGTTCAGTCGAAGTTAAAATATTCTGGAAACAGGCAAGAAAATGTCTCTCTGATCCATCCTTTTTTTTCCCTTTTATAAATTATTTCTTTTACAGATTATTTCTTTTACAGATTATTTCTTTCATAGATTATTTTTGGTGGGTTACTTTTTGTTGTTGTCATGACTCTTCAATCAGGCAGTTATTTGGCACTTTGACAACTCACACTTGAAAATTAAACTGATCTAATTGTTGAATGTGGTGGCTGTCCATCTTCTGTCCACTTGACCCCCCCCCCCACCCCACCCCCCAAAACACACACACGGCGGTCACTCGGGGTCGGGTATGACTGTCTTCCCTCTGGGTCCTCGGGTGGGTGTAGAGGTCGATCCTGGAGCCCCATAATGGGAGGACGCCTGTGCGTGACAGCTTTTTACGTGGAGAGGCTGATGCACCTGCAGCCACCACACGGTCCTTGTCAGGGGGTGGCCTGAGTCCAAAGGCATGGAGAACCAAGACGATTGGGGGCCACCCTCTGCTGCAGCCTGCATCTGCCTTCACTGGCATAGTTCCGCCGTTGAGGTCTTGGTTGAATCGCGCTTCGTCTGGAACTTCCCCCCCTTGACCTGTCCGCCTTGGGTGACCCTACCAGGAGCCAAGCTCCGGGCGGCATAGCTCTTGGGATCATTGGTACATGCAAGCTTCTCCACCATGGCAAGGTGGTGATCCAAACACACACACACACACACACACACACACACACACACACACACACACACACACACACACACACACACACACACACATGCTCCATGGAGAGGCTAGGCCTGGAGCCAGATAACTGCTCTTCTTTACAGAGACACTGCACTGCCAAAAATGACTAGATGACTACATTATTGCAAACCTTCTAAATCAGCGTTTCCCAACCCAGTCCTCAAGGAACCTCTATCCTGCAGATTTTCATTGTAACCCTGCATAGGTAGCCCTGCTTGTACTTACTCAACCAATCATCTCGCAGCACTTAATTATGCAAGGTGTGCAATGTCTGACATAATTCATTGCTGATTGGTTGAATAACTACAAACAGGTACCTATTCAGGGTTGCAAAAAAGATCTGCAGGATAGGGGTTCCTTGAGGACTGGGTTGGGAAACGCTGATCTACAAATGATGCGATTGGTACATTCATGGGCACTATTTATCTGAAGCCTGTGGCACTGCTGAGGTGTTATGGAAGCCCAGCTTGCTTTGATAGCGGCCTTCAGCTCATTTGCATTGTTAGGTCTGGTGTCTCTCATCTTCCTCTTGACAATACCCCATAGATTCTGAGGTTCAGGTCAGGCCAGTTGGCTGGCCAATCAAGCACAGTAATACCATGGTAGGTTTGGCACTGTGGGCAGGTGCTAAGTCCTGCTGGAAAATGAAATCAGCATCTCCATAAAGCTTGTCAGCAGACGGAAGCATGAAGTGCTCTAAAATCTCCTGGTAGACGGCTGTGTTGACTCTGGGCTTGATGAAACACAGTGGATCAACACCAGCAGATGACATGGCACCCCAAACATCACTGACTGTGGAAACTTCACACTGGACTTCAAGCAACTTGGATTCTGTGCCTCTCCACTCTTCCTCCAGACTCTGGGACCTTGATTTCCAAATGAAATGCAACATTTACTTTCATCTGAAAAGAGGACTTTGGACCACTGACAAACGCTCTAGTTCTTTTTCTCCTTAGCCCAGGTAAGACGCTTCTGACGTTGTCTCTGGTTCAGGGGTGGCTTGACACTAGGAATGCGACACTTGTAGCCCAGTTCCTGGCCACGTCTGTGCGTGGTGGCTCTTGATGCACTGACTCCAGCCTCAGTTCACTCCTTGTGAAGCTCCCCCAAGTTCTTGAATCGGCCTTGCTTGACAATCCTCTCAAGGCTGCGGTCATCCCTGTTGCTTGTGTACCTTTTCCTACCACACTTTTCCCTTCCAGTCAACTTTCCATGGATATGCTTTGATACAGCACTGTACGAACAGCCAGCCCTTTCAGCAATGACCTTCTGTGGCTTAAGGGGTATTGTCAAGAGGAAGATGAGAGACACCAGACCCAACAATGCAGATGAGCTGAAGGCCGCTATCAAAGTAACCTGGGCTTCCATAAGACCTTAGCAGTGCCACAGGCTGACTGCCTCCATGCCACGCCGCATTGATGCAGTAATTCATGCAAAAAGAGCCCCGACCAAGTATTGAGTGCATAAATGAACATACTTTTCAGAAGGTCAGCATTTCTGTATTATAAATCCTTTTTTTGATTGGTCTTATGTAATATTCTAATATTTTGAGATACTGGATTTTTGATTTTCATGAGCTGTAAGCCGTAATCATCAAGATTAAAACAAAAAAGGCTTGACATATTTCACTTTATGTGTAATGAATCTAGAATATATGAAAGTTTCACTTTTTGAATTAAATTACAGAAAATAATGAATTTTTCCACAATATTCTAATTTTTTTGAGATGCACATGTACAAAAGGACACTGAAATCAATTCAATTTAAGGAAAATAATGACCAAAAAAAAAAAATCAGTTATCAGGCTTTCACTTATCCATCCCTCCATCCATTATCCAAACCGCTTATCCTGCTGTCAGGGTCACAGGGATTCTGGAGCCTATCCCACTTTCACTTATAAGATGCATTATGTGTCATAGCCTCTCTGTGGAGAGATAGTAACCAGCTTGTTTCTTACCTGTCCACAGATATAGCAGCCATGGAGTATATTGAAGAAAACATGGCGGTGATGGGGAAGAAGTTTTGGAATCGACAGTAGCCCAAACCAAAGTACCAGTCATTGTGAAGCCCATAGACAAAGTTGAACAGTGTGTTGAAGGTAGCCATGGACACATCCGAAAAGGCCAGGTTTACTATGAAGTAGTTGGTTACAGTTCTCATCCGTCTGTGAGCGAGGATAATCCAGATTACTGTTACATTCCCAGTGATGGAGACCAGAATGATCAGGGAGTAAGCTATAGCCCAGAGAGCCACCTGGGAGAGGAGAGGAGAGGAGAGGAGAAGGGAGTACAATAAAGGAGAAGAGAGGAGAGGAGAGGAGAGGAGAGGAGAGGGGAGGGGAGGGGAGGGGAGGGGAGGGGAGGACAGGAGAGGAGAGGAGAGGAGAGGACGAGAGAGGACGAGAGAGGACGAGAGGAGAGCAGAGGACAGGGTAGGAGAGATTTGTTTGAGATGTTTTTATTTATTCATACTTTCTTTATGTTTACTCTTACTTATTTGGTTTTATTCTTATTTTTGTCTTGCCTGGTTTTATTTCTTTGTAACATTGTTTTAGAAAAGTGCTATATAGATAAAGTTATTATTATTGATTTTTACAGAACTGAGCAGAGAAAAAGTACCTGGTTATATATTTATTATGTTATCTATTTATTTATTCTATATTATCTTATATATTTCATGCATTTCATTCATCTGACAAATCAGGCTTTTTCTAATGACTATGCATTTGGACTAAAAGGGTTGAATAGTGAAAAAAAAAGCTATCATAATTCCACTATTGATACAAAATGTCCATCTGTAGAAACAGACAGTTTAGTTTTCTGTATTACAGGTGACGGAGCATGTATGCATTTCGTTCTCTTCCTTCAGCATTTCTTTTCCAATAATTGGCTGCATGCTTAATCCCCCCCCCCCTGCCCTGTTAAAAAAAAAATCTACGCTGAGCAATACCTTACTCACATTCCCCTTCCCTAAGCAACCAATACATCTAGTTTAATTTCATTTCACTTTTTTTTATCTCTCCCACCTGCCAGCTTGGCTGTTGGAACTGGTTTCCAGTGGTTCCGTTTCCATCCTCCAGCAATTCAGCCATCACAGATAAGGGCAGCACAGTCGCCTCCACGTCTCGGTTTGTTTCGTACGCGAGCCTTTCTGCCTCCATTCTCTCTCTCTCTCAAAATCAAATTCAAATTCAAATAGCTTTATTAGCATGAACAGAAAATATGTCATTGCCAAAGCAGTTTGCAAAAGACTAAAACATTACATCACATCACATATTAAACACATGTCAAATTCACATTACATCACACATTAATACATAGGTGTCATCACATAAGCATGCTCCATATCTTTGCCCACCGAAGCAGTCAACCCCTTTTTTTCTCACTGCCATACAGTACAGTGCAACAAATGCCACACAGTTCAATGCAGTGACTCAACAGCATATAGTATCTTGGGGATCTCACAGTGGTTGTGAGTCCCGCAGGCTGTGGCAGGCAGATACGTATTTAGCTGCCAGAGGAGCTGTTGTTCCTTCACCCAAGAGAACTGCCAGTTTCTCCTTTGGGCTTAACAGTAGGAAGTTTGGTATTTTCTTGGTTATTTCCCCGAAGTGGAATTCTTTTACTGAAGAGAACTTCTCACAGTGGAGGAGGAAGTGCATCTCTGTTTCTACCTCCGCTGTCGAGCAGTGACCACCTATACGCTCCTCTCTGGGTAGCCATGTTTGTCTGTGCCTTCCTGTTTCTATAGCCAATTGGTGGTCACTGAGCCTGTATTTGGTCAGGATCCGTCTCTGCTTCGTATCTTTGACAGAGTGGAGATACTCGGCAAGTCTATATTCTCTGTTTAGGGTCAAATAACAGTTTACTCTACTCAGGGTTTTAGTTTCATTCCTCCAGTGTTCCAAATATAGATCTTTTGACTGATTCATAATTTGTTTTATTCTGCTGTGTTTTGAGGCAGTGCTGATGGGAGCCTTGCTGGTTAGCTTCACCATCAGCTGACTGAGGGGATTGTTTTCAGGGTTCAGCTCTTGGGTTTTTAATGCCTTAAATGGAAGGGTGTCTTTTGGGCTTGAATTTGGATGCATCCAAAATGTTATGGCCCATTTTTTGATGTTTAACAGTAATGGGAAACCCCCCAGTTCTGCTCAGCAGGCGTTATTTGGTGTCTTCCTTTGAACATTTAAATTTTTTTCTGCAGAATTCAGTGTGGAGGGCCTCTATCGGGTGTTTGTCCCATGAGCCATGCTCCAATCCACTGAGCAGGCTGCAGACCTCACTTCCATACAAAGCTATGGGTAAAATAACAATCAAATATCTTTGTCCAGATTCTAACTGGAATCTTAACGTTTAATAATTTGGTTTTTAATGCATGCATTGCCCTGCATGCTTTTTCTTTGAGTTCGTGTATTGCCATACCGAAACTTCCTGATGCAGATATGGACAGACCAAGGTACGTATAATTTTTTGTGTGTTCACTTAGGGTGTTATTGAAAGTAAAGTGGTATGTGTTTTCAAGGCATCAGGGTTTTTTCTGAAACATCATGATTTGGGTTTTCTTAAAGTTTACATCTAATGCCCAGTTTTGGCAGTATTTTCCTAGGATGGACAGGTTATGTTGAAGACCATCACTGGTTGGGGACAACAGAATAAGGTCGTCTGCATAAAGCAGTTATTTAATCTCTGCGTCATAGAGTGTGAAGCCTGGAGCTGCTGAACGGTCCAGCTGGTCTGCAAGTTCATTTAAATACAGGTTGAATAATGTTGGACTTAAACAGCATCCTTGCTTCACACTGCGTTCTTGGGTAAAACACTCTGTTCTTTGATCTCCAATTTTCACAGCACACTGGTTGTGTCTGTACATACATTTTATAAGATCATAAACCTTACACCCTAGTCCACTTTGAAGGATTTTGTAGAAAAGTCTTTCATGCCAGATGGAATCGAAGGCTTTTTTAAAATCTATGAAACAAGCAAATATTTTCCCTCCCTTTTTTTGGTGGACATGTTTATTAATTAAAGTGTGTAAGGTGTATATATGATCAGAGGTTCTGTAATTTGGGAGAAAGCCAATTTGACATTTACTAAGTATTTTTGTTTTTTTCTTGAATAAAGGCTAGTATCCTGGAATTCAGGATACTACAAAATATTTTCCCAAGGTTGCTGCTGAAACAGATCCCTCTGTAGTTATCAGGGTCTAATTTGCTTCAATTTTTATAGATTGGGGTGATCCGCCCCTGGTTCCAGACATCAGGAAAGCAGTCAGTATCATGTTGAACAGCTTAACGATGGCCGTTTGTAACTCAGGGGTAGTGTTCTTCAGCGTTTCATTTTTGATGCCATCCGTGCCACAAGCTTTTTTTTTTAATTAAGAGTTTTCAGTTTGTCTGTTAACTCTTTTTGTGTAATTGGGTAGTCTAATGGATTTTGTTTATTCTTGATGGCTGATTCAAGGTTGTCTAACTTTGTTTTAATTTCAATTTGATTTATGTTCAGTTCTTCTGGTGGGATACTTGTATAGAGGTTATTAAAATGTTCTCCCCAAATGTCTCCATCTTGTATTGTTAATTGTTGTGGCTTTATGGTTTCTAAGCTGTTCAGCATGCCCCAGAACTGACCCTGGTCTACTGCGTTTTCAATTTCTTGAAGTGTTTTGTTAGTGTAGTGGAATTTCTTTCGTCTAATCATCTGTTTATACTGGTTTAGAGTTTCAGAGTATTCATGTTGTAGTGCTGGGTCATGTTGGGGTCTGTGTTTTTGGTTTGATAGCTGTCTCAAGTGTTTTCTCATTTGTTTACAGTCATTGTCAAACCATTTGTTTTCAGAGGTTTTTTGTTTACCGTTTCGATGGCAAGGTTTCTTTGTTTTCCAAGTTTTGCATTTAATGCAACTTTTTGGAAGATGTGGTTAATATCTTCTGTCGCTTTATTAACGTCTTCAAAGTTATTTTGATAGTGTGGTGGACACGTATTGGGGACAGAATTCAACCCAGGAACTAAGGGTTAAGTCATGGTTGCCCTGGCAGGTTAACGCAGGGTTAAGTTATGGTTGTCCAGCCAGTTTTCTGGTTTTTCTTGCCGCCTCCGCTCAGTCGAGCTGTGGTTTTGTTGTCTCTGATTTACCGTGGACTAAAGAAAGTTGCCTACACGGCTAAAGTGTGAACCTACGGTCTTCTCCGTTCCTTCGGCTCTTCCCTGACCTCACCCAGCCTACCTTCTCTGCACCCACCGCTAAGCATGGGGTGGAGCATCACATTGCTACGAAGGGGCCCCCGGTCTACGCCAGAGCCAGGCGTCTCGACCCCGCCAAACTCGCCATTGCCAAGTCTGAGTTCGAGCACCTGGAACGCATGGGGATCATCCGCCGCTCTGACAGCCTGTGGGCGTCCCCACTCCACATCGTCGCTAAGCCTGATGGAGGTTGGCGCCCATGCGGGGACTACCGCCGACTAAATGACGCCACCACGCCCGACCGCTATCCTGTCCCGCATATCCAGGACTTTTCTGGATATGCGGGACAGGCAAATGGCAAATGCGTCTTCTCAAAAGTCGACCTGGTCCGTGGTTATCATCAAGTTCCCGTGCACCCCTCGGACATCCCCAAGACAGCGGTGACTACCCCATTCGGCCTATTTGAATTCCTACGAATGCCATTTGGACTCAAAAACGCAGCCCAGTCCTTTCAGCGGCTGATGGATTCAGTGCTCCGTGGCCTTCCTTTCATCTTCGTCTATTTGGACGACATACTCATCGCCAGCGCCTCCGAGGAAGAACACCTGTCCCATCTTCACGCCCTCTTCACACGCCTCAGCCAGCATGGGCTGATCGTCAACCCGGCGAAGTACCGGTTCGGGCTGACGGCCATTGATTTCCTCGGGCACCGCATCACTGGGGACGGGGCAGTCCCCCTGCCCTCAAAGGTGGAAGCGGTGGCGGCCTTTCCGCGCCCCCAAACAGCTCATGCGCTCAGGGAGTTCATCGGGATGGTAACATTCTACCACCGCTTCATTCCCCGAGCCGCCTTTATCATCCGGCCACTGTACGAGGCGCTGAAAGGCATGTCCCCCAACCAGGCGGTCGACTGGACAGCAGAGCGGGACCGTGCGTTAAAGACTAAAGCTGCGCTCTCCCAGGCTACCCTGCTAGCGCATCCTTCACCTACAGCGCCTATTTCCATAACCACGGATGCATCGGACTATGCTGTTGGTGCGGTTCACGAACAGTGGGTGGGGGGGGCTTGGCAGCCTTTGGCCTTTTTCAGTCGCCAGCTTACACCCCGAGAGCACAAGTATAGTACTTTTGACAGGGAACTCCTCGGTCTCTGGCTCGCCGTCCGGCATTTCCGTTTCCTGCTAGAGGGCCGCGAGTTTACTGCGTACGTGGACCACAAGCCCCTCACGTTTGCCATGTCCAAGACAGCCGAGCCATGGTCCGCTCGCCAGCAGCGACAACTCTCCTACATTTCGGAATTCACTACCGACATCCAGCACGTCGCTGGTAAGTCTAACCAGGTAGCTGACTGCCTCTCTAGGGCAGTGATTGGAGCGGTCCACCTAGGCCTGGACTATGCACAGATGGCCGCTGACCAGGCCACGGACCCGAGCTTCCTCCGTCTCCGGACCTCCGACACGGGGCTCCGCCTGCAGGACGTTCCTTTCAGCGACCCAGGTGTCACCCTCCTGTGTGACGTCTCCACAGGACAGCCCAGGCCCATCGTCCCGCACAGCTGGAGACGCCCCGTAATTGAAGCTGTGCACGGCCTCTCTCATCCAGGCGGTAAGCCATCCGTGCGCCTGACCTCTGCTAAGTTTGTGTGGGAGGGACTTAAGAGAGACGTGAAAGCGTGGGCCGACTGGTGTGTTGCCTGTCAGCGGGCTAAGATACACCGCCACATTAAGGCGCCCCTGGAACGCTTCGCAGTGCCATTGAGACGATTTGACCATGTCCACGTCGACCTGGTTGGTCCCCTACCCCCCTCCCATGGGTTCACCTACCTCTTCACTGTGGTGGACAGGACTACGCGCTGGCCTGAAGCTGTTCCCCTGGCATCCACGACGTCTGCTGATGTGGCCCGGGCTTTTATTGGGTCGTGGGTCTCACGTTTCGGTACGCCTTCCGACCTTTCATCTGACCGTGGGCCACAGTTTACCTCAGAGCTATGGAATGCTGTGGGTGAGGCTCTGGGCGTCAAGCTTCATCGCACTACCACCCTCAGGCGAACGGCCTATGTGAGCGCTTCCACCGGTCCATGAAGGCTGCGCTTCGGGCTACTCTCAAGGACTGCAACTGGGTCGACAAGCTCCCATGGGTCATGCTGGGCCTGCGGACCGCCCCGAAGGAAGACCTACAAGCCTCCTCTGCGGAGCTGGTGTATGGCACGCCGCTGCGAGTCCCAGGCGATTTCATGCCCAACGCAACGCGTCCTTGGTCAGCTGTGGACCAACGAGCCTCCTTGCTGGACGGGGTCAGAGCTTTCACACCCGTCCCTACCGCCCAACACGGCGCTCCGGTGTCCCAGGTGCCCCCAGGTCTGCAGTCAGCGGACTACGTGTTCATCCGTCACGACGCACACCGCCCCCCTCTGCAACCCCCTTATGACGGCCCCTTCCGCGTCCTGGAACGGGGAACTAAGCACCTGGTGGTGGATTTTGGGGGCACGGCCGAGCATGTTTCAGTGGACCGAGTTAAACCCGCACACCTGGACTTGACGCAGCCGTTGGAGTTAGCCCAACCTCCTCGTCGCGGTCGTCCCCCGGCTCCACCTCCTCCCCCCGTGGAGGCCCGCGCTGCCTCTTCTGCTCCTCGGGCCGACCTCCACAGGCCCGCGTCAATGCCTCCCAGAGACACTCCGGCCCGTTACCCGGAGCCGCCGCGGACGGCCTGTCGTCCCCCCGCGCCTGCCTGACTTCGATTACTAGGGCGAATTCTGGGGGGGCTCATGTGGTGGACACGTATTGGGGACAGAATTCAACCCAGGAACTAAGGGTTAAGTCATGGTTGCCCTGGCAGGTTAACGCAGGGTTAAGTTATGGTTGTCCAGCCAGTTTTCTGGTTTTTCTTGCCGCCTCCGCTCAGTCGAGCTGTGGTTTTGTTGTCTCTCTGATTTACCGTGGATTAAAGAAAGTTGCCTACACGGCTAAAGTGTGAACCTACGGTCTTCTCCGTTCCTTCGGCTCTACAATAGTGTGAATTGTTGAATGTGTCGATTGTATTTTTTATTTCGGGTGAGTTCAAAATTTGTACAAATTATTAGGCACTGTTTGGAGCCCATCTGTATGACTGGTTTAGATTATACAGTTTACTGGGCTGGTTCTTAAAAGTATCTAGTGTGTTTTTTTAAGTAAATATTAATCTGGCTGTGGTCTGAAAGAGGGGGTTTGTGCTCTAACAGTGAAGGCACTGAATGCGGATGGGTCCATGTCTGAGACGGTATAATCAACAACACTTGTCCCAAGAGCTGAACAGTAAATGTCCCAAACTGTCCCCTCTGATCCTCCCATTTAACAGGCCCGAGGCTCTGCAGAGATGCACTAACTCCTTCCCGTTTCTGTTCATTGTTTTGTCTGGGTTGTTCCTCATGGCTGTGGGTGAGGGGGTCAGAAGTGGTTGTGCGAATATATGTTGATCTCCTATGTGGTCTACACGGTCAGGTTCTGAACCTGTCCATGCATTAAATTCCCCACACATTAAAGTCGCTCTCTCTCTCTCTCCACCTGTTGACGGCGTTTGTTAATAAGGACTCAATAAACCTTTTAACATTAACAGCAATGTATTGGGCAGTTGAGCCCGATGTTAGAATAAACCTGTGAGACTCGTGGTACTACTTGACGAGTCCCCTTTATGGTATAGGCCGGTTAGGATGTCGGGTTTCTGTGTACAGATCTGTATTATTAATACTCTAACATCGGTGTACGTGTCTAAGTGGAAGATTAACACCAATTCAGGGGCGTCAATTCACCAGAAGCCAAGGTATGGCGAAGTCAGATGGCATCACGTGACATCAAATCAAGTCCCTCAAATTATCGTTCCATCTCAACCATGTGGCTCTGTGCCGGTAGTTAGCTACAACCATTTATTTCATTTATACAATCGTGTCTCTGTCTCTCCCTGCGTTGCTAGGCTGCTGTGCGCGTGAGTTGATGGATAGAAATTGTCTTGTGCTGCTGAGTTAAATTGGTATATTTTACAAGAATCGGAATACTTGTTACCAGTATTTGAATACAAGCGAATAAGTTATCAACATAAAAGCCGTAATCGATCAGACCGGAATCAGATTTTATGTGACACTAGCGTCACAAGCTCACTTACATCTTCAGACAGGCTTGGCTAATAACACCCACAACCAGCATACAGAAATAAAAATAAATCACCGAAAACCAAACCAACTAATTTCTTACGCACAGTGGTCCAAATCAGCAACACATAGGCCAGTAGTAGCCTACACACTGATAGGCACAGCGGCCATCAGAACAACACGGCAGTATAATAATGTAACGTGCATGGCTAAGAAGACACGCTGGCCGCTGGCTGGCGGGTCTGAGCCTTTAGTCGAGCGGTTAGCGATGTCTCCTGCGGTGCGGGTGGTACGGGCTCGCTTCCCGGCTGCGGCAGTTCCTGTGGTTGCGTTGTCCCCCAAATTCGCTACAAAAATAACCCGCGTTTTCATCTTACCTGTTCGTAGCAATTCCGATAAAGCAGTGAAACGTCACCCACCGAATAACTTGACATGGCAACGGTTCAATAATCAAATCTCTGCCAAATGAACATGACTGAGTAACAGTTCAGAAATCATCTTCGCCAACTGAACTTGCTCAAGGCAATAGATAAACACGTTGGATATTACTGTTGTCGCAACGAGGCCATTCTGTTTCCATAACGAAGCATTCCCTGACTTATTTGGGATTTTAAGAAGCTCTCCCTTTGAGAGTTTTCGTTTAATTTCATAGTCATCCATTGCGTATGCTACAGTTATTAGCTAGCTACACAGCGCACACGCTCTTCTTCTTCTGGCGCCTGCGTCAGCTAGCAACACTTGGGCGGAGTCGGACCGTTCAAGATGGCGGCATGAACAGGCAGCAGAACCTTCTCCAAAAAGTTTTTCAGTATAGCAACTTCAGTTTTGATTAGTATCGCGCCATTCAACTGAAACAATAGGACAGTAGCAACAGGAATTGTTTTTCACTTTAATAGTCAACCTTTCGTCGGCGTTTCTCATCAGTACAGCGACTTGTCAAAGCAGCTAGCTAACTTCCGTCGTCGTGCAGTGAAAACCCATGCCATGGCTAACAACGTGAACAAACGGAAGTCTCCTAGCGTTGGGGCTAGCTCACCAGCTCCAGAATCGCCATTGAAAACCCCAACCGGCGAAAAAGGAAAAATATTAAATGATGAGGGGGTATTGACCAAAACATCACTGCTAATCTGGCACAGGCAATAAATGAAAGAGCAGATGGCCTGCAGGCCGGAATTGTCAGCTTGAAAGAATCAGTTGAGTTTGTCTTCGCTGAGGTAAAAGACCAGAAAAGGAGGATGGAGCATACGGTTATGAGTCGACAAAACCGAACGAAAACTGGCTGAGATGGAAAACTAGGCGCTTGAACTGTCACGGTACAAAAGACGCTGGGATTTGCGCCTGTTCGGTGTTCCCGAAGAGGAGGCGGAGGACATTCGAAAGAAGGTCATTTCCATTTGCCAGATGACGGCCCCAGACCTCAAGGATAAACTCCCTGACGTGATCCACCGGCTTGGAGAAGCACCTCAGGACCAGCAGCGGCCAAGGGTTGTCATTCTACAGTTTTCGATGAGGCACTACCGTGATGGCGTCGGGAGAGCTGCGAAACACTCAACTTTCCTCCGAGAGAAGAAACTGCGCTTCAAGGAAGAAGATTTCTCACCAGAGGACAGGGCAAGACGTAGTCTGCTGTGGCCGTTAGTGGAGAAGGCTAGGAAAGAAGGCAAGCTAGCCTACTTCGTCGGGGCAAGAGCCTTCATCGAGAGGAATGAGATTCATCCCCCAGCAAACTGATGGTCGCTAGTTAGCGTGCAGGTTTGATCAGTCACACATTCTGACATTGGGTTTCACATGTGAATTCACTCGATTCCGTTTTGAAATGTTCAATAGTCTGACTTTCTAACGTTCACGGTAACTTTCAAAAAATAGGAAGAAGTTTTATTACTGAACAGACTGCCTTTATTCTGAGAGTCATATTTGAACTTTACTCTTTGTCCTAACTCAAGTTAATTACTGTGCATATGTTGTTCTCTTTTTTGCACTATACAGTAAGTGTGGTCTATATAATATAAAGTCGTTAACTAAAGTTGCTCTGTTATGTTTTACATAAGGAGAGCGTTCTGCTCTAGAGAGAATACTACTCTTCAGTTCTCAGGGTATACAGCTACTTAGCTACACTCTAGCTCACTGTAGGTCGTTCTTTTCTTCTTTTCCCCTCATCATTTCATCCTTAACAGTCGTTTCGTTTAATGCTTGGGGCTTAAGGGACAAGGTAAAACGAAAGGCTATATTTCTTTATGCAAAGTGTTTTAATGCTGACTTTTGTATTATTCAGGAGACTCATTCAGAGGCAAACGATTTAACATTTTGGAAGTCGCAATGGGGTGAAGAAGTATGGTTCTCCCATGGCTCGAATCATTCTGCAGGTGTCTTAACATTAAAGCACAGGTTCAGTGGTAAGATCCTTCTCTCCATTTCTGATCCTCTTGGTCACTATTATTTTTTTTATTATCTCACTAAATGAGGAACTTTTTTTGCTTGGCAACATTTATGGGTATAATAATAAAAAAGAAAACATTGAATTAATGGAAACATTGAACAATAAAATAGAATATATACAGGGTAAATATACAAATATGAATATGATCGTGGGTGGAGACTTTAATTTGACTATAAATGATACGATTGACAGATGGCCTGCAAAGGCTAGTACCAACCCAAATGCCATCTTGATAGACTTCATACACAGTTTAGATCTTACAGATATTAGGAGACTAAAGAACCCAAATATGATCGATTTTACATGGGGAAACAAAACCAGTTCTCTTAAATCTCCAATAGATCTATGGTTAATATCAGATTCTATGGGTGGAACGCCACACTCAGCGCTGTAATCTTACCTGCCCCCTTATCTGATCATTAAGTTATTCTATTGGAAGTGGCTGTGTCTGCCTGTCACCAAACATGAATGAACTGTGGTTACTGGAAGCTAAACAACTCTTTATTAGCACACACATGTTTAGAAAAGGATATCTTAGAGAAAATAAATGAGTGCTGGCAACTAGGTCTTACTCAAGATGCTATTAGTAAAAACTGGGAACTCCTCAAATTCGAACTCCTGAAATTGATGATGAAATTAGGAGCTGAATTAGTCAAGTCCAGAAGAAAAGAAGAAACCCAATTAATTGCTGATATCATCACACTAAATAACTTGGCACCTAATAACATGTTGGAGGAGAACAAAGTAAAATTAGCAGAGTTACAACTCAAATTGGACAACATTTACATTCATAAAGCGAAAGGAGCCTTGTTACATTCCAGGAAAAAATGTCTCGAAGAGGGAGAACATAATTCATCTTATTTTTTTTAAACTAGAAAAACACCATCAGAAGAATAATTGCTTAATGAAATTGAAAATTGATGATTCGGTCATAGAAGACCCCCTAATGATTTCTAACCACTGTGAACATTTCTACAAAAAACTATATGAATCCAAATCCTCAATCTCTGAAATACACAATTATATCCAAAAATTAGAAGGTGTTAAAGCATTAAATGATGAAAATATAAGCATTTGTGACTTACCTATTACTATAAATGATATTAAAGATTCTATCAACAATATCGCTACACTGGTCCAATGAAATAACGGCCATGCATCATACAGATGTCTTTTGAAAATTTATTTTATATCGCTCTTTCTCTATCGTCAGCAGACACCGTGAAAACTACGGGAAAATAAAAAGACATGAAGTTTGAAATATACATCTCATTCCGTTTAAAGTCTCTCAAGCTAGTGTCCGTTGATCAACAGGCCCAAATGTTAGCACAACAGAAATGCAATGAAATCAAGTAAAATTGCTGAAAACACATCACACTGTCCATGTAAAGCCACATCAACAAACATTATACACAAATATAAAACAAATGAAGGACAATTACCGCGTGCACCTCTTGAACCACGTGTAGAATAAAGTTATTTTCTTCTGCATCTATGTTGGTTCTGAGCCATAATGCAACGGCTATGCGCTTAACAAAACTCTGGTCATGTGACCCATTACACTAACGTCAAATAAATCTTGCATAAAGGGCACATTTTTAACTAAACATTTTTTACCGTGTTATATTTCAAATAATTTTTTATCAATGTTACCCCTTTTAACCACTTATTTATTACATTTTAATCGTTTTTTTTCAACGGCTGAATGAACTCAATATAACTATCTCTGAGACAATTACAAACAAGCTCATGTTGAATAAGTCTCCAGGGACTGATGGTCTAACAGCTGAATTCCATAAAAAATTCTCTGATGAGTTATCTCCTTTCCTATATAGGGTATTCATGGAAGCTTTCAATAATTAATATCTCCCTCCTTCCATGAATCAAGGTCTTATTATTTTGATTCCAAAACCACATCAAGATAAATTGCTTATTGATAATTGGCGTCCAATTTGCCTCCTCCAAAATGATTACAAGATAGTAGCCACATGTTTATCTAGAAGAATTAAGGATGCTCTTACTGATATAATAGATGAAACCCAGTCAGGTTTTATGGTAGGTAGACACATAACCAACAATATTAGACTTGTTCTAGACATTTTAGATCATTCAGACTTGGTGGACGATGACGGATATATTTTTTTCTTAGACTTCTATAAGGCCTTCGACATGATAGAGCGTGATTTCATTTTTGAAGCATTGAATATATTTATCAATTTCTGGAAGATCTTTGCTAACAAAGGTAGAGGGTTTATCTAGACTTATTTATAATGCCCAAGCAATGGATGTACCCAAGGATTACTGTAATAAAATAGACAAACTTTTATTTAATTTTATTTGGAAGAAGAAAACTCACCTAATAAAAAAGAGTGTGTTGATGAATAAAACATGCTCTGGTGGTATCAATGCATTAGATTTCTCTACTTTAAATGTGACCTTTAAGATAAACTGGATCAAAGCCTACCTCAAGAATCCATCCTCAATCTGGAATTTTATACCCTCCTATGTTTTTAATTCTGTTGGTGGTCTACCCATTTGTTAAGATGCAACTATGATATTTCAAAGGTTCCACTGAAACTTTCAACTTTTCATAAACCAATGCTCTTAAGTTGGTCATTAATGTATAAACATAACTTTTCTCCTCATAAATATTTTATATGGAACAATACTTACATACGTTTTAAGAATAAGACTATTCAGTAAGAGGTGCTTTGACAGAGGAATACTTTTAGTTAGTCAACTATTCAACTCAGCAAGCCATCTACTCACATATGAAAAATTCCTTAACATGTATAATTTTCCTGTCAGTCCAAAGGATTATGCTGTTGTTTTTGATGCAATCCCTTCTGGAGCCAACATGTTATTATCATTTGCACCCAAAGGAGATGTTTGTGTGATCCCTTCATTATATTGTGATTCCTCCATTTATATTGATGCTGAATGTCCTTTACTAAGTGTCAAAGCTACTAACCAGCGCATAAGGAATATTATTCTTAGGGAAAAAGTTACTACTCCCTCTGCTGTTTTCTTTTGGAATAACATATTTGACAACGTTCAGTGGAAATGGTCATGGCGTCTCTCAAAAAATACTTGTTAACTAACAAAGTTAAGGAAGTGTCATTCAAAATAATGCACCGTTGCTACCCCGTTAAGATCTACTATTCTAGATATAGGATTGATACTGATGTTAGCTGTAGCTTTTGTAGAAATGAGGATGAATCCTTAACTTAATTTTTTTCTGGGAATGTACAGATAGCGGTGTCTTCTGGACTGACGTTAATAACTTTATACATAGGAAAATCACTAACTTCAATGTGAAAATGGAGCATGTCTTAGTCGGAGTAACTAAAGATGACCTGGATAATGTCCAATTTTTACATATGATTTATCTTCTTTTAGTTTTTGGTAAATATCATATCCGTACCAGCAAAATGTTCTGCCCGTAAACCCAACTTCTTTATCTTCTAAGCCATGTTTGACCAATATTTAGATGCTCTCAAATGTAGTAAACACAGTAAAGCCATCAAAACTAGAAACATTTGTGAAACTATTTTGTCTTCCTGAAAATACTGCACTGAGCCCCCCAGTTTATACTATTTCATTTTACACAACCTTTGCTTTTTGTCTTTTGGCGGGTTTTTTTTCGTTTTGGAGTATGCTTTGTTTTCTTTGTATCCTGCTGTTCATTGTATTATTGTACGTCTGTTCATTGTACATTGTATTATTTGAAATGTACTTATTTTGGTTGATAAAAAGCGGAAAAAAGTTAGCAACACGTGACAGACGCGCAGAGAGAGAGAGAGAGCGCGCGCGAGAGAGAGAGAGAGAGAGAGAGAGAGAGAGAGAGAGAGAGAGAGAGAGAGAGAGAGAGAGAGAGAGAGAGAGCCGAGGTGCCGATTCACTCGATTTTATTCAACTTCGTGCAATGACTGATTTTGCTACAGTAATAGCATCATTTAAAAACACTGAGAAATGTGTAACTGAAATGTATTATTTCACACTGACCAGGCTGCTATACCTTGCCAAACCCAATTGACGCCCCTGAACCCCATCAGCTTTTGACTGACGCTTGGTCTGGTGCAGAGCATCGGCTTGGAATTAAAAGTCAAGAGATGAAATTAATCTATAGTTGCACGACAAGTAGAAAACTGGCGATGTATGCTGTAAAATGAATCTACATTTCACAATTCTGCATTGTTTGCCAACCTTTATGCTAAACGGGAAAAGCGTCAAATGCATTCCAGGTATTTGACAGACATGCTTATTAGTATTATTATTATTATTATTATTATTATTATCATAAGGATACGAGAACGACTTCGAATTGCATGCGACAGAATGTTTTTTTTAATGTTTTGCCGAATTTAGGATTGTAAACAATCTGGTTCGCTTCCTTCACAGGCAGTAGGCTTACCTCTGCATCAACGCTTCTGAGAATAACTTCAGAATCAGCCGTCGCCATTCGCGCCGATCGTTTCTGAAAGAGGAAAAAACGGACTCATATTGCGAACGGTTCTGCGTAATGGAATAACCAGGAAAGAAAAACCACCAATCCAGCCAACCAACCCCCCCCCTCTCTCTCCCTCTCTCTCCCCCCCTCTGTCTCTCTGTCTCCCCCTCTCTCTCTCCCCCTCTCTCCCCCCCTCTCTCTGTCTCCCTCTCTCCCCCCCCCCCTCTCTCTCTGTCTCGGAATGTCAGACGACAGGCGAGCGAGAGGTCCGTCAACTCCACGAGGAGTGTGGGCTTGTTCCTCACCTGCAAGGGACTATTGGTGTACACAAAGCGACGGAGGGCAAAACTTTGGAAATGAATCGACACGAAACTGACTTGGATTTTTGCTGTGTTTAAACAGAATGATTTGTGACAGCCTGTCGGTGACAAACACTGAAAATGGCACTGACTTAAGACAGCTGGTTGTAAAGTGTCATTATTGGTTTGACGTTTGGTGTACCTACACTTTTAAAAAAAATACTATCACCATATCACTGCTTCAAACTCAGTAACACACTAGTGTAAGAGTGTAGTCCAGTGCTATATGTGTGTTAGTGCAGAGGGAAGTAAAGGAAGACAGTGTGTGGGTGTGTGCACGCGCGCGCGCGTGTGATCGCGTATGCACAAGCGGACAAAATACGTAAATCAAAAGGAGCGAAACAGAGATGCATGAAAGAAAACCTTTGGGGGAGGAATGGGAGAACAAACAAACGGGAATATAAGCAAAGGGAAAGGATGTAGATAGATAGAGAAAATGATTTGAGAGGTGCAGCAGCTAACATCTCTTTTTAATCTCTGCGCCCTGACCTGCCGTTCGTGGCGCACCTGCAGCGTGACTCCGGAGAGCTTTCCCAGCGGAGACCCACTGGCGGCGCTGTTACACTGGTCAGCCATCTCCTCTGCCATTTTCAGACATGTCCTGCTTTATTACAGCGCACAGGAAGATACAAAGGTTGTACAATAACGACAGTGTGCTCGGATTAATATCGTCACATATCACTCTGTGGAACAATATAGGCTTCATTTTATGTTTATACAATATGTCCAGGGTGTCTCCTCGCCTGCCGCCCGATGGCTGCTGGGATAGGCTCCGGCATCCCCGCGACCCTGAGAGCAGGATAAGCGGTTCAGATAATGGATGGATGGATGGATGGATAGTGTGCTGAGTGTTGAGTTCGCGATGTGTAGCTTGACAGGTCACCGGAACAGATAATAGATTTTCTCGAAAATCATGAAAGTCCGACTTCTAAATTGCAAATAAGAGGGCCCTCCGTAGTCCCTCGTAAACTTAAAGGAGGGGCTGGGGTTGCCAGTGCCACAATCTGACTGGCCACCCCAACATTTCTCCACGTCACTGGCTTCCACCTGACTGGGTTTGGCCAAGACACTCTACCGTGCCTGTACTCTGTATGTCTGGTCTGTCCCAGTTTGCCTGAAGAGGCACTTGAAAACAAAGTATCCCTTCCACAGACAAGCTAGCTGTGCAGCAGATTCAGGTAATTACCCCCTCCCTGAAGTAGTGACGTTAATGAGACGGCTAAGTTTATAGCGATTTTTTTTGTTTCTCCAGTCCACTAATTCTGTCCTGCTATAGCCGCATAATGCATCAGCTAGTATTTTTGTAAATTTAAAAGTGCAATTCTACTCTTGAAAGATTAGGGCTGCTCTGATTGCCCAGTGTATTTCGTAACGCTAGAGCTGTACATGCTCTCTCTCTCTCCATTTATTTTAATGTCTGTTGCCAAATTCACAAACCTTCTTCCACAGTCTGGATTATGATTATTACAGGCGCTGGTGATATGAACATGCCACTTGTTTAATCCAGATAAGAGAGAAATACAAATACTGTACAATAGCTGCACTTGTTACTCATATGCCTATTACTTCTACATAGAATTGCTGTTTGTGCTATTGTTGACATTGCATTGTTCTCTCGTCTGTGTTCCTGCAACCTGATTGCACATCAACAAGGCATATTTTTCTTACTGCATCAGTCATAGGCCCTGATATCATCCCCAAATCATAAAATACATTGGCTTATCATAATAATCATAATTATTTTTTCTGTTATCCTCTCTGTTATCCAGTTTGGCCTTATCCAGGATGATGACGAGTCTGCATCTGCATATAGACAGGAGGTTGATCAGCTGGCCCTCTGGTGCGGCCATAATAACCTGGCGCTGAACATGCTCAAAATAGTGGCGATGACAGTGGACTTCAGGAGGAATCCCCCAACACCCCCCCCCACCACCACCACCATACTCAACAGCATGGTGTTTACGGTGAAAACCTACAGATTTCTGGGTTCCACAATCTCCCAGGACCCAAGGTGTGCATTCAAAATAAACACAATCATCAAAAAGGCCCAGCAGAGGATGTACTTTCTCTTGCCAGCTCAAGAAATTCAACCTGCCTCAGGAACTGCGGATTCAGTTTTATGCTGCAATAATCGAGTCTGTCCTCTGCACATCCCATCACTGTCTGGTTTGGTTCGGCCACCAAACAGGACAGGGACAGACTACCATGGACAGTTCAGTCTGCAGAGAAAATCATTGGTGCTAACCTGCCCTCCATTCAGGTCTTATACACCTCCAGACTCAGGAAACGGGCAGGCACCGTCACTGCAGACCCATCACACCCTGGTCACAATCTGTTCCAACTCCTCCCCTCTGGCAGGCGCTGCGGAACACTGTACCCCAAAGATGTCTGTGAATGTTCTCATTCATCCAGGTCATGGTTATCCAAAGGAATTGAATCAAGTGCACCTGGACTTGGTATATATCCGTGAAGACATTTCGCCTCTCATCCAAGAGGCTTCATCAGTTCGTGCCTTTCTGACTAGACTGTACCCCAAAACAACCAGATAGAAGAACAGCTTCTTTCCGTGGGCTGTCATTCAAATGAACACTTAACACTGTCAAGTAAATCCAACCATTTTGTATATCAGTGACATGTGGTCAGGGTAGGCCCTACCCTGTGATAATTTAATCAAAATAAGCACACAACAAAATCATAACAACATATCAAAATCTCCCTTATGTTACAAGTATGTCGTGTTATAATGTATTTTTAATTATATTTTTATGTCCTTGTCCTTTGTAAGTCCTTAAACTTCTAAGAGCGAAACGCCGTATAGCGCACAAGCTCGCCTACTTTTTCAAACGAAGGGTAGGCTCTGCTTTTTAAAGGATTGCCTTTTAACGTTGCGAATTTCGGGGGTTTGTGCATGTGTATTGCGTAGCTTAAGGCGAAATCAACGGACAAGGAAAGGCACTGCTTACGGGGGGGAGTGTGAGGCAACCAGAGCCATCCAGGTGTGGAGGATCCAAAACCTGAAAAACAATTGATCCTAGAGCAATGTTTGGTTAATGGAAAAGGCAAAACACAAGCTAATTCTTTTCAAAGTATTTACTGAACATTGTGCAATTACAAGTTTAACTGGTGCCAGCTGGAAGGTCCGTCTAGACAGAGATTCAATGATGCTTCGTGTAAACAGGGTTTAAGTAGTGACACTTGAAGACGATATCCCATGATTTAAGACCCCAGTGTAAGTACAAACATCTGGAACATTTCAAGGGTCCAACTCACTGTGTATTGTAGTGCACACTTAGTAAATGTAAGTACGCGTGTACGTGTGCGTGTGCATGAGTGTGCATGTGAATCCTGGTACAGCCTGATACAGACTCGTACAGGAAGGTGTAACCTATATGTATGTGTCTATGTATGTGTGTATTTCAAAGAGCAGAAGAGAAAGATGAGAAAGAAGATTAGAACCTATATATGTGTAATACAATACATTAAATGAAACCTATGAATCCTCTCCCAAGGTCACGTCACGTTACGGAGAGATTCGAGGAGAAAGACCGGCGAATGGACTTCATCTTAAAGTGAAGGTAAGCCATTGATTTTGTGCTTCTACGTTTGTGGCAGTGTTAAAGTAATCTGTAAACGTGTTTTTTTTTCATGTAGTGTGGCTGTGTTGGACAAGTTAACATATAAATATGATTTTTGATTTTATTTTATTGCTATATTTTGACTTTTTTATAGAATGCTGTCCTGCATCAGACCACCATCGCTGAAACGTCTGCCCTATCAGCTGCAACACTCATTTCACATCCCTATTATTAACAGCTCTTTATACAATTATTTTGTAGATGTTTTAATTCAAGTTTCATTGTTCATTTTTACAAATCTATGCAAAGTTTGCGTTGATATTTGTTGTTACTTTTTACAACTATATACAAATGTAGAGTCCAGAAATATATGCCACTGTTCTTACATTCATGCACTATTGCAATTGTGAAGCTGGACTGAAGTGTTTAGCTTCAGTGGATGCTTGCATGCATGCTTTGCAGCCAGTATCATTTATTATGCTTGTGTAACTTTGTGTTTTCTAATTATACGGGCTAAATGTGAAATTGAGTACTGTGAATGACATGAGTATATGGGTCACATATGGCTTTCTAAGTCACACTTTTTTTAAACTTTTGTTATTTTTACTTTTCGTTTACTTTTTTTTTTTGCTGTTTCTTTTTTGGCTGGCTCAAGGCATCATGCCACATTTTCTGACTGACAATTCGTCTCCCACTAATACATCAAAAACAGCCCTGAAAGTTGTCAACCTTTTTGAAGTTTACAGATTTGTGCAAGTCATCTCAGTTTGTCTTCCATTTCTACAAATCGGTGCAATTACTCTTAAATAATATTTATTATTCACTTTCGCTATACAATATCTGTGATGATTTTGATTCACTTTTTAAAAATTTTACAACTTGTTATATAATGTCGTTGAACTGGACTGGGACCTAACTGCACAGGAGAAGCATTAATGATGGGATACATGCTGTTCTGCCTCATGAGTGTAGCTGTATGTTTATCTCATGTCATCGCGCCCTCTTGTGGTAGTATATAGTCATGGTTGGTTATTGTTTAAATTGACGCCCGCGAGGCTCCCTACTCCAGTGTGACGTTACGTTGGTGCTCTCGTCTCTAGCGGTCGTCAGTTCTGCAGTTCTTCAACACTGTGTTTTTTGTTTTATTTTTTAATTTTCCTGCCAGCTAAAGCAACGTCTGTGAGTACAGTTTGTATGTTAACAAATATATTAAGCCGAATTGTTATGTAGCTAAGTTAGACTAGGCTAGCTCCATTAGCTCTATATTCTTAGCTGTGATGTCGCATTTCTGTTGCTAGCTGTAATGTTGCATGCATTTCTGATACAGTGTCTGTATTGTGTTACAGTTTCACAAGTTTCCAACTTAAGTTGATGGAAGGGAATCTCCGTCTGTTGTCTTTTTTGGAAGTGTTTATCTGGTGGGATGTAGCTAACACCAAATAGCTAGCAAGACCTACACAGTGAAAAGACTGCAACACAGCTAGCAGTGGAGAGGAGGACAGCCTTCCTGCAGAGCTACACATCCAAGAGCCAAGTGGCTAACACCCAGACAGCATTCATGTCAGCTTAATTATTCTGGTATCAAAACATTAAGGCATAATGGAAGGACCTAACAACACAAATAAAAGAAATGAAGATGAGCACTTTACGAGCTCACGGTCATCTCGTTCATCAAGTAGCTCAAAAGCTAATTTAGCAGTTGCCATAGCAAAAACAAAAGCCGAAGCAGCGCAGGCTAGAGTAGCGTATTCAAAAAGGGAAATTGAACTGAAGGTTGAGCAGGCATGCGTTCAAGCCACTCTTGACGCATTAAAAGATGAAAAGGAAATGGGATACTGCCCTAGCAGAGGCAAACACATTGCAGGGTGGTTTATTAGAGTCAGATATGGAAGTACTCAGTGAAGCCTCCAGTCTAGCCCTGCAAATCAGACAATACCAGCGTACCGCTGCCTACGTTTCAGAGCAATCCAGCATGTGCACATATGAACTGCCAACTAAAATGAAGAGAGATAAAGTTAAGCCAACAATATCTCACCCACACAATATCTACCAAACTCAAGCTGCCGCTTCTGCCTACACTATGCCTCATTACATGGCTCAGGCTCCTCGGCATAGTGGGACACAGTCACCATTTCCCGTTCAACGGTCTGTACACGGGACACCCTATGAACCTAGCTATCAGAGCGCTAATCAACAGTCACCGTTTCCTGTTCATCGGTCTATACACGGGACGCCCCATCAACCTAGACGTGGCCACTCTCAAATCATCAACGATCTCACAACATACCTTGCCCGCAGCAGCCTGGTGACCTCAGGGCTCATCACATATGATGACCAGCCAATGAACTACTGGACCTGGAAAACCTCGTTACAAAGCACTATTGCCGGCTTAGACCTGACTGATGGAGAAGAACTTGACCTGCTAAGCAAGTACTTAGGAAATGAGTCAGCAGAACAGGTGAGAAGAATTAGAGCAGTCAATATCAGAGATCTACCCACTGGACTGGTGATGGCACAGGAGCGGCTCAATGAAACATTTGGCTCACCCGAGGTCATTGAACAGGCTCTCTTTAGCAAGCTGGAAAGCTTCCCGAAAGTCACAATGAAAGATCCACAGAGACTCCAGGATCTAGCAGACCTGCTGTCGGAGGTGGAAGCCGCTAAGCAAGATGGCTACCTCTCAGGCCTGTTGTTCTTGGACACCTCTAGAGGGGTTAATCCAATCGTTGAGAAACTCCCACACAACATACAAGAGAAGTGGATATCCTTTGGGTCAAGATACAAGCACGGACATCACGTCAGTTTCCCACCCTTTTCCGTGTTTGTAGACCTCATCCACATGGAGGCAAAGGCTCGAACAGACCCCAGCTTGAACCTCTTCATGCAAACTTCAGCAGAGGGAAAGAATAAGTGGGAGAAGTCTGTGAAGGCGCCCGTGTTTGTTCACAAGACACAAGTTTCTTCAACAGACAAATCTGAGACTAGAAAAGATAAGGAATCAGCGGACCCAAACAAACACTGCCCCATACATAACAAACCTCATCCTCTGAAGAAATGTAGAGGCTTTCAGGAAAAGAGCTTGGAAGAACACAAACAGCTCCTAAAGAGACACTTTATCTGCTTCCAATGTTTTTCCTCCACTGAGCACCTTGCCAGGAACTGCTCAGCTGATGTCAAATGCATGGAATGTGAGAGCATCGGTCATATGACAGCGCTCCACCCAGGACCAGCTACCTGGAAGTCTAAGGCGTCCCCTCCCGCTTCAGAATACTGCGGGAGGGAGACAAAGCAGATGACCTGGAGGTCACTTCAAGTTGCACACAAGTGTGTGGCGAAGGACTTAGTGTGAGAGCATGTGCCAAGATATGCCTCGTCAGTGTGTACCCAACTGTATGCAGAGAGGAATCCAAAAGAATGTACGCAGTACTCGATGAGCAGAGCAACCGCTCCCTTGCACGGTCAGAGTTCTTCAACTTCTTCAAAGTTTCAGGGTGCTCCTACCCATACACGCAGAAAACATGTGCTGGGCTTAGAGACTGCGGGGAGAAGAGCCAGTGGTTACACTGTGGAGCCAGTGGACAAGAATCTGAGCTTTCCTCTGCCTACACTCCTGGAGTGCAACCAACTCCCTAATAACCGCTCTGAGATACCTACCCCAGACGCAGCCCGCCATCACACTCACCTGAAATGTATCGCTGACAGAATACCACCTCTTGATCCAGACGCCAACATACTCCTCCTGCTGGGCAGAGATATCTTGAGGGTACACAAAGTCTGTGACCAGATCAATGGTCCAGACAATGCACCGTTCGCTCAAAGGCTGGACCTAGGATGGGTTGTCATCGGTGATGTATGCCTCGGTGGAGCCCACAGACCACTACAGGTGAGCAGCTACAAATCATCCATCTTAGAGAACGGTCGTGTAAGCCATCTAAAACTGAGCAGCAGCCAAATTAAAGTGAAGGAGATGTTCAGTCAACCACCTAAGCATCAATACCAACCGGCACTAACCTCAACATACAGCCCAACAACACACAATGGAGACAGCCTGGGCCAAACCATCTTCACACGTACTGCCGATGACCACAGACTTGCACCATCTTTGGAGGACATGAGATTTCTTCAGATCATGGAGGCTGAGTTCCATCAGGACAGCTCCAACAGCTGGGTTGGGCCCCTACCTTTCCGGTCGCCAAGACAACGGCTGCCTGATAATAGGAAACAAGCACACGACCACCTTGTCTCACTCCGGCGCACACTGGAGAAACGACCACAGATGAAGACCCACTTCTTGGAGTTCATGGAGAACATGTTCGGCAGAGAACATGCAGAGGTTGCACCGCCCCTGCAACATGGACAAGAGTGCTGGTACCTGCCCCTGTTCGGCATGTACCATCCCAAAAAGCCAAACAAGATCCGTGTGGTCTTCAACTCCAGCGCACCATGTGAAGGAGTGTCACTCAACGATGTCCTGCTCACAGGCCCTGACCTTAACAACAGCCTGCTAGGTGTACTCATGAGGTTCAGGAAGGAGCGGGTGGCCATCTCTGCCGACATCGAACACATGTTCCACTGCTTCGTGGTGAATAAAGACCACAGGGACTTCCTCCCCTTCCTATGGTTTAGGAACAGTGACTTTACCACTGACATCATGGACTACAGGATGCGGGTCCACCTCTTTGGCAACAGTCCCTCCCCTGCTGTGGCTATATGCGGTTTATGAAGAGCAGCTAAAGAAGCAGAGGCAGACTATGGCAGTGATGCAAAAGAACTCATCGACTGCTATGAGTTACATAAAGTTGATGGAAAAGAATCTCCGTCTGTTGTCTTTTTTTGGAAGTGTCTATCTGGTGGGATGTAGCTAGCACCAAATAGCTAGCAAGACCTATGCACATGCTATTATATGTTTACTTTCTCACCATTTGTCACCTAATATGCTGAAGTCACTTTGTATCTTATAAGTTGGCTTCTAAATCGCTTTGAGTGAAAGCATGCCCTAAGTGACTAACTGCTATTTTCACATCTATTGCCCAAAAATTCGTGTTTTTAATATATTTATAGGTGAGCTCAATACATATGATCTCAATGTTCTGTCACCTCAGCACCCAGTTTATTTGTCGTTTTATTATACATCATAATACTGGACATGAATTAATGAAATGGTACATAATTTAAATATATCTGTATATTTTACATTTATTAAATTACATATTTTTACCACAAATGTTGTTTCTTTGTGTTGTGTTTGTGTTCTTCTTCTGCCCATTATTGTTCTTCTGAACAATAATGTGTAGCACACTTGTCTTGCAAGCTCCTGCACCGATTCATATAACAAGGCCTAGATATTTTTGATGAGTGAGGCCATTGCTGCCTGTCAGATTTTATTATTTGTCAGTGTGCCATAAAGGGGAAACATCTCTAATGACAATATAATCATGACATTTGAGACAATCTGCATAATTGATTACTGTGAGTTGGTGTGCCTCGTGATTCTGGTTTGACTTTTGGGCCCAAAAAGGTTGTGAACCACTGTATTAGGCCTCAGTGTGTAATGTGTATAGCCCAAACTACAAAAGTCTGCCACAACCTCATATCTAACAAATAGCCTGGAAGGATATCTAACATCAGTGTGAATATGTTCACGTGTTAGCTAAAGAGGCACTTCAGGATGATATCTATAACGTTGGTTTAGTTCACAGCGCAAGTCTGTCTAAAGTATGGCCAATATTTTTTTGCTAATTTCAGGAAATGCTGCGCTGGCGGTATCGGGGAGGTTGGATTAGAAGGAATAAATATCAGTAGGAGTGGTGAGGACTGTCTTCTATTACGGCCAATCAAATCAGCTCCTCTCATTCCCTTTAAAAGCAGCGCGCTCTCTGTCATGGAGGACTGCCAATTTCGTAACGGACGGTGAAGATTCAGACCGGCTAAGAAACTGATGTCAAAGCACTCAGTTTACCAGTCAATCTTCGTTCCAACCCTCACCTATGCTCATGAGCTTTACCCAAAGCCCATGAAATTAGTTTTCTCTGTAGGGTGTCTGGGCTCACTCTTAGGGTGAGGAGCCACTGCTCCTTCGCGTCGAAAGGAGCCAGTTGAGGTGGTGTGGGCGTCTGATTAGGATGCCTCCTGTGCGCCTTCCTTTGGAGGTTTTCCGGGCATGTCCAACTGGGAGGAGACTTCGGGGTAGACCCAGAATTCGCTGGAGGGACTACATATCCAATCTGGCCTAGGAATGCCTTGGGAACCCCCTGGAGTAACTGGAGGGCGTTGCTGGGGAGAGGGACGTTTGGAGTGCCCTACTTAGCTTGCTGCCACCGTGACCCGACCCCGGAGAAGCGGCTGATGATGAGATGAGATGAGATGAGATGAGGAAACTGATGTCCTTGTTCGGGAGGTGCAGAGTCGCCAAGTACGTATATACAACATACATTAACACCAATTCCAATGTAACACGAGATAACATGCAAACATGATTATTTGGCAGGCTACCGTTTAAAGTGTCTTCGTTCTCACCAGCATCTTTCTTTCCTGCGCAGGAGACCTTAAATAGTTGTGATCACAGATGAATTAGCCTAGGCAATCAGTTCGTTCTTAAAGTTTGAATGAGATTAACTGAAATATTGAAATCCCCGACACCATGTTGTTTTCCACGCATAATGACACACATTGACTGTTTTATGTTGGAAGACAATGATACAGGTGCAGACATTTTGTTTTGTCTATGCCGGATATACCATATAGGCAACCTGGCCCAAGGGCCCCTAAGCATAAAAGGGCCCTCTGCGATGGGAGAAAAAAAATGTACTATGTGGGGTTTTTTTTCTATGTCAGGCTCCTATGACACAAAGCTTGACCAATTTTCTTGATAATTGTCCAATCAGATGAAATAAAAGTTGTTTCAAAGAAAATTAAGTGTCATGATTGATTATTATATTGGTGAGATGGCTGGGCAAGTGGTGGCCGGTGAGCAAGGGACAATACACTATAGATTGGCTAACGTCAAGGTGGGTGGGCATAGAGAGTAGGTGGCTTACATTGTACAGATTCAAGATCAGTTTTTCTTAAGCCAAGTCAAGGTTAAAAACAGTGGAATTAATTTTTACCTGACCCACTATCAGTTAGGTTGCATCACTGAGAAGTGTGCGGGACAATTTGCCAAGCAGAAAATGGACGGCGTTAACCAAAAGCCCAGCGGGGCTGCCAAAAGAAAGAAAAGGAAGGAAAAGGAAGTGAAAGAAGCGGCCACAATAAAAAATGTCCCGCTAATAAGTAGTTGCTTTTTTTTTCTTCCCAAAAAGCTAAACAAAGTGAAGAAGAGGGCATCCCGATGGAGGATGTCGAGCTAGCAAGTAGTAACGATAGCCTGGAAGCGTTTACCATCAGTTGCAGCAATGCACAGCCTCGGCTAGCTAGCAACGAAAATGTTAGCCTGGAAGTCTTTAGCTCCAGCAGCAACACACTGCCTCTGCTAGAGGTACAACAAGATAGGGAAAACGACGAAATATATACAAGCACTATATGCTTTTTTTGTTGTTGCTCCACCCACCGATGGAATAAAGTGTTCACTACCAACATCACGCTGATGCTAAAATCCCTCTCCACTACGAGATGGAGTTGTAGAGGGGACGCCACAAGAGCTCTTTGTGAAAATTACATTGAAATAAGAGGGGCCTTACAGATGTTGGCGTCTGACAATGAGGAACGACAGGACACATGGCTTGAGGCCGCTGTGCTGTGTACCAAGCTTGGGAAGCTGGAATCTGTGCTGGTGACCATATTTTGGAACACTGTGCTGCACCGATTCAGGCTTACAAGCAACAGCTTGCAGAAGAGGGATATGGACATAATGACCGCTGTGCACCTTTTGGAATCGCTGCGCACTTACGTTGCATCACCACTACTACTACTACTACTACTACTGTTGGCTGCTCCCATTAGGGGTCGCCTCAGCGGATTATCGTTGCCGTTTCTTCCTGTCCTCTGCATCTTCCTCTTTCACACAAGCCACCTTCATGTCCTCTCACCAAATCCCTTCTCTTTGGCCTTCCTCTTTTCCTCTTCCCTGGCAGCTCCATATTCAGCATCCATCTCCCAATATAGCCAACATCTCTCCTCCACACATGTCCAAGCCATCTCAATCTTGCCTCTCTTGCTTTTTCTCCAAACCGTCCAACCTGAGCTGTCCCTCTAATATACTCATTCCTAATCCTGTCCTTTTTCCTCACTCCCGATGAAAATCTTAGCATCTTCAACTCTGCCGCCTCCAGCTCCGCCTCCTGTCTTTTTGTCAGTGCCACTGTCTCCAAACCATGTAACATAGCTGGTCTCACAACCATCTTGTAAACCTTCCCTTTAACTCTTGCTGGTAACCTTGTCACAAATCACTCCTGACACTCTTCTCCACCCACGTCACCCTAGCTGCTCATACTTCTGCACTCCCCATTACTTTGGACAGCTGACCCCGCGTATTTAAACTCATGCGCCTTCGTCACCTCTACTCCTTGCATCCTCACCATTCCACTGGCCTCCCTCTCATTCACGCATATGTATTCCGTCTTGTTCCTACTGCCTTTCATTCCTCTTCTCTTCAGTGCATACCTCCACCTCTTCAGGCTCTCCTCAACCTGCACCCTACTCCCGCTACAGATCACAGTGTCATCCTTACTTTAGTAAGTAACTTTTACTTTATCATAGTGGTGCACTACGAGGGCAGTTTGCCGACTTTGAGACCTCTCCCCGGGCTGTCACGGGTGTGACACGGATCTACCAGTACGAGACTCACTGCATGAATAAAAGAAGAGCCTTCGATGACGAGGCAGTCAACAACGAAGTGATTCTCACTGGGAGTAAAAAATTCCAAGTTGAGACATTCAATGTGATTGTTGACAGTTTGCTCTCAGGACTGAACAAACGACTAGATGCATACAGAGACATAAATAGTCGCTTTGGTATTCTATTTGACATGGACTATGATGGCACTGATCTCCACAAACAGGCTGATGCTCTCTCCTCTCCATATCCAACTGACTTGGACAAGGCCTTAACTGATGAGCTGAGCCAGTTTAGGTCTTTTCTCAGCACTGAGTGAGATAAGGCTCTTGCAAACCTATTTCAAGTTGTGCTGAGGAATGGACTCTAGACAACCTTCCCCAATGCACTCAGGCTTTGTTTCAGGCAACTGAAACAGATAAAGAATTAACTCGGAACAACCATGGGTCAGAAAAGGCGTTTTCCACTCCATTTGATGGCCATCAAGTCTGAGCTTGTGAGGGAGCAGGATTTTGAGGACTTGATCACAGAGTTTGCAAAGAAAAAGTCAAGAAAGAAGAACTTCTAAAGGTAAGAACCATTTGATTATGTTGTCTGTGCATTGAGCAGTATTATCTGTTGTGATTGTGTGTTGCTGTATATTTTGTGGATGAGTTTATTTGATATGCTGTTTGCATGATCTGTATTACATCACAATTGTGTGATGCTGCTATATTGTATTGGAGTCAGTTTATCAAGTTCATTATAGGTTGGTTTTGCAGTTCTACGTGAAGTTGCCTAGCTCACTTTGTGAGCCTTATTTTGAAACCTGCATTCAGCTGTCCTGTGTAATTATCTTAGGATGGCCTTTTTGTAAGCCTATTCCTAGTCAGTCACATTATTATGTATCAGTAATAACTGGTGTGCTGTCTGCTTAGGCGGTTTTCTAGAAACACGAATATTACCAGAGTCACACACTGCCTTAGGATAATTTCAGCCATTGTTTCCTTGTCTTGTGGGTTGTGAGTGAAATGGCAGTACTTGGTCTATTGAACTGTATAGGCATACCTGCTCAGCTGGACTGGTTATTCAGCCTTTGACTAATAGGTGTGTGATTATGGTCTGGTGGATTTGTCTGGTGGCTTGACTGGAAGCTCAAAACAATCAAGGTGGGGTTTAAAGGCATGCGTGGGGTTGGCATGATGTGTGTGTGTGTGGGAGGCGGGTAGGAGCTTCAGTGCCCAGGGGCCCCTGGGGGTACTAATCCAGCCTTGCCTCAAGCAACCTATTTCATCAATAGAGGAAATAAAGCCAAACAAAAGCACTCTGTTGTGCCCAAGTCCTGCATGTTAACAGTATGCCAGCTGTTAATTTGTAGGCTGAAGGAAATATAAAAGTGACCAAGCAGCCTGCAACCTCTGAGTGCATCCAGGCTGCCATGTATAGCATATATGAGAATGCACCAAGGGTGTTTAAGACGTGTGAGTTCACGATAAAAAACGTGGCTTGTTAAAAATGTGCATGCTAATTTAGAATTTGATCATTTATAAGGTTGGTTTTGCAGTTTTGAAATACCCAGAAGTTGTTTTTAGTGTTTTTGCCATTATTTTTACAAGCCTCTCTTTTCAACGAGTGCCACAGCGTCACGTGATTAGCAGTCAACGGAGATGAGCTGTATGTGCTGAATGAGCAGCTCTCTTTGAAATGAATGGGCCGCCGATCTCGATCCATCACCCAGAGTTTAACACATCCCCGGTGTGAAATATAGGGGCAGATGTTGATGCTGGATTGCAATTGGCTTTTGTGTGTGATTGTGGAATTGGAAACTTAAAGTGGCAGCTCAGCTGCAGAATGGCATGGGCAGGTCCTATGCTTCCAGAGAGTTTCCACAGGTTCTAAAATATTAAGTAAATTCTAGGGTTTGAATAGTGAACACATTCAATATTTCTTATATCTTTGATTTTATTGAAATAATTCTAATTCATTTCGCTGTTTGTTTCCCAGGTTACAAAATGACAGCAGACTGATTCTATTCAGGCACATGTGATTCAGCAGCCATGGACAGTCATTTGATTGATTCATGATGGACAGAACAGATCAGACTCGGAGTCACAGACAGAGAAATGAGAAAGTAAAGTAGTGTACAACAACACAAGCTGGTTTGAACCAAGGGTCCCATCAGCAGGAAGGCAGCCAGCAGGTAGAAACAGGCCAAGCATGACAGGTGAGGGACAAAGTGAGACAGGTCTTATAGTGATACTGACAGACTTTGTGTTTGCCACTGACGTGTTGAGCAGATCGAAACACATTTATCATAGGTGGCGCTATTAAGAGGCTAGGGAAATTATTACTGTAAATTTTTTAACCTTCAATAAAACCATGTTTTTTTTGGGCAGTAACTATGGGCAAACATTAAAACTCAGTACTACTAACTTAACTTATATCAGGAAAAGAGGCAGGATGGAATTCCAGAAGCAGGGACATTATTATTATTATTATTTCAAAATTCATAAATATTGTTTCTTGGTCGTTTTTGTTATCAATTTTATTTCTGCTCATTCTATTTCAGTTCCAACCAACATAGACTATCCTAGCATACAATAATATTTACTTACACTTGCAAAGACCCTATTGTGACCGAGACGTGTTGCACGAACCGCATATCCAAAACGCTTTGCAAATTCAAAGAATACAAGCACATTAACGGAAAACACAAACACAAAAGCCACAACACAAATGCAAAAGCTACCACAAAATACCTTTATTTATATAGCGCTTTTCTAAAACAAAGTTACAAAGTGCTTTACAAAGAAATAAAACCTGACAAGGCAAAAATAAGTGTAAGACCAAATAAGTAAGAGTAAAAATAAAAACAGTATAAATAAATAAAAACAAATATCAAACATTTGTAAAAGCTTTCATAAAGAGAAAAGTTTTAAGATGAGATTTAAAAGAAGCTAGAGACTTGGTTAGTCTTAGTTCAACAGGAAGAGAGGTCCATAGTGTGGGGGCTCTACCAGCAAAAACCCTTTGTGACAAACCGAGACCTGGGAATAACCAGCAGGGCTCCATCTGGAGATCTTAATGGTCCGAGAGGGAGTATACGATGTCAGTAAATCAGAAATGTATGTAGGAGCAAGACCATTTAAAGCCTTAAAAGTGAGCAATAAAATTGTAAAATCAATTCAAAATAAGGGAGTAAGTGTAGGGAGGCAAGTACAGGAGTGATATGGTCACGCCTCCTTGTCCTGGTAATGAGCCGAGCAGCGGTGTGTTGTACCAACTGCAGACAGTGAACTATTTGCAGATCGCAGTTGATAAAAATGACCTAATTTTGGAGATTAACTTGAGCTGAAGAAAGCATGACTGAACAACATGTTTGATTTGATTATCAAAACTGAGGTTAGCATTGAATATTACCCCAAGATTCCTAGCAGCCTGTGTAAGACTACCTGACAGACTACCAAGATTAGTAACAAAGGGGCTGATGGAATTTTTGGGACTGAACAAAATGACCTCAGACTTATCATCATTAAATTTGAGAAAATTTTCTGAGCAGTTTACTGCTGGGATTCAGATTCAAAATTTAAAAAAAAAAGGATGATAGTTTCATTTCAATACTGTATATAATTTAACTGCTGCACTGATATTATAGGGCAGGGTTAAAGAGAAGAAAAAGCCCCTTCACATGGCTCTCAAAGACAACCAACAGAAGGTGCTGAGGCCCTGAAGGCTGAAAACACCAGACTGAGAGAGACACTTGGGGCGGCCCAAGACAAAAGTGAGACGCTGGCTTGGAAACTTCCAAAAACCCGAGCTAAATGTCTGCAAGTGGCCACCAAGGATCAGCAGAACTCAGAGGCCATCTGGCTGAAGCTGAAGCGAGTGCTGAAGCAGGGGCTTTGTGGCAAAAGATGAGGCAGAAGAGAGAAAACTGAGCAGCTGGAAGACAAGAGACAAAAGATGAAAGAGAAAATGGCAGCAAAGGAAGTCCCGGTGACTTCCCTGATGGATGTGGTGCGCAGGCAACAGCTGGAGAAGAACAAGCTACACGAACAAGTGAATGAGCTGAAAGAGAGAGAGAAGAGGTGGGAGGAGAAACTAAGAGCAAAAGATGAGTTTTGGTACACCAAGTTGATGGAGATGGAGAATGCCACGGAGGATAAGATGAATGCCACTGTAAATAAATGGAGAATAAGGGAAGAATACTGGGAGAGGAGAATGGCCTGATAGAGGAATATGCCAGGGCAATCATGCCATTGATGATGTCATAGACCACCCAGATGGAGGTACATGAAAACTTAATTTTATTGAAACTGCTTCAACGGTCTCATCTGATCTTGGAAAGAGAGTAAAGATTGTACTGTGATCACAATAAGTCAACAGACTAAATTAAGTTGTTGGTTGAAGTAGTTTGATGTTAGATTTTGAATTCAGTATCAGAATTACAGATTATGAGGTTTTGAAACACATTACTTTTCGCAGGCGCCAGTCATAAAAAGAAAGGTGTCTGGGCCAAACTATTCCAAAGGAACACGAAAAAGAAGAGAGCCGTGACTCCAGCAGATCTGTCTTCAACCAGACAGTGGTAGACTTTGCTTCTTCAAGACAATCCATCTGATGTTTTTGATGGTGACCTCGGGCAGAAAGCCATTGTTTGGCAACCATTTTGGGGGCAAAAATAAAAGAGCACTGCCGGGGTCGTGCGGTGTATGGGACATGGGAGCTGCTATGAAAATGAAATCTCTGCCTCTTGCCTCCTCACCACTATATATATATATATATATATATATATATATATATATATATATATATATATATATATATATATAAACACACACAAAATACTTAATATTTGCTGGAAAGTGGAAATGAAGAAGTGAAATAATATTCTTTCATAACAAAAACAATTTGAAATGAAAATTTATTTTTTTTATCCATCAATCCATCCATTATCCAATCCGCTTATCCTGCTCTCAGGCTCGCGGGGATGCTGGAGCCTATCCCAGCAGTCATTGGGCGGCAGGCAGTGAGACACCCTGGACAGGCTGTCAGACTATCACACAGGGCCGACATACACACACACAGACATACCTAGGGACAATTTAGTATGGCCGATTCACCTGACCTACATGTCTTTGGACTGTGGGAGGAAACCGGAGCCCCTGGGGGAAACCCACGCAGACACGGGGAGAACATGCAAACTCCACACAGGATGACCCGGGACGACCCCCAAGGTTGGACTACCCCGGGGCTTGAACCCAGGATCTTCATACTGTGAGGTGACCGCGCTAACCACTGCCCCACCGTGCCGCTTTTTTTTTTTTATTAAATATAATTGAAGGCCACTTTAGGGGTGGATGCACAAGCGGGATGAATGTAGTCAGTTAAAATTTTCACATGGCATGTGTGATTTTGGTGTGACGAAGAAGGACAGGATTAGGAATGAGTATATTAGAGGGACAGCTCAGGTTGGATGGTTTGGAGATAAAGCAAGAGAGTCAAGATTGAGATGGCTTGGACATGTGTGGAGGAGAGATGTTGGGTGTACTGGGAGAAGGATGCTGAATATGGAGCTGCCAGGGAAGAGGAAAAGAGGAAGGCCAAAGAGAACGTTTATGGATGTGGTGAGAGAGGACATGCAGGTAGCTGGTGTGACAGGAAGATGCAGAGGACAGGAAGAGATGGAAACGGATGATCTGCTGTGGCGACCCCTAACGGGAGCAGCTGAAAGTAGTAGTAGTAGTAGATGTGTGATTTTGGATATGTCTATGATTAGTGCACCTTCGCCTAAAGCCAGGAAACTTCCACACAACACCTGCATCTGCACTAAGACGTGGTCTGACCCGGCGGAGATGCAGGTGTAATATTTGGTCTTATCTGACACCAAACTAGCACTGCGCCACTTGATTTTGACTGACACACCCTCTACTGTGCCCCCACTCCGATTTCGGCATAAGCGATGCCACAGCGAGCCTGGAAACGAGCAAACGTGCCCAGGTGAGAAAGAAACTACCTTGTCCCCAACGAAATTGATTTCTGCGTTTGTCAACTAAACCAGTCAACTAAAGGGACTGGTTTGCGTAGTCGCCCGTGGTCTGGGATACACAGGTTCGGTTCCCGGCTGCGGCGGATTCCCGGCTGCCCCCTGAATTCGCTAAATTATTATCATAGATCCATGACCACAAATACTTGCACAGGTTTAGTTACAGGTCAGAACATTGTTTACATTGTTTATTATAATAACGCTCAGGAATCTGAAGATGTTAATGCACATTGTTGCTTTGTCCAAAAGTCAGATTCACACTAACTCTGTAATAATGCATGCTACTTATCCAGTCACTTAATGGTAGTCTCCTCAGATTAAAACAAGCCTGTAAATTGTTTTGTTGGTGTACCATGGCAGGGATTACCTAGCACCAGTTTGTTCTGCAGAACGAAGTCCACGACTTTAACGGCCTTAAATATGGTCAAAACCTGTTTGTTTTTTTATTCAAAAAAACAAAAACAAAAACATCCAGGGTCATTGTGTTATTATATCAGTATATGATATAATGTATAGTATACTATATAATTCAGATTAGTTATTTTGAGCCAATTGAGAGGAAAATTGAACCCAGGGTTTGCATTATGCATTTTAATTTGGTGGTTTGCTTAGAGCACTGACTACTTAATACCCTTAGCTTTTGCAAATTAGCTCAGAAAAGGTCCAATTTATTTGTCATTGTTAATATTAGCCTACTTGACTATAAAGGTCATGTAAAATAGGAGACTGGCCATCAACAGTCGTGTATGCATATAGCCTTTTAATTTGTGTTTTAGCCTATTATTAGTAGAATATTAATGCATATGGGGGAAAAAATCATGCGCTTTGCACGCACATTAACAATACATGGTGGCCACCTGTAGACATCCCTTTGCCACCCCTGGGCAACCCCGGATAAAAATTCCTAGAACCGCCACTGATTGCAAATAAATCCGAAATTCTATTTCACTAGAATGTGTCCCATCCATCAAACAAATGAGATGTCGATCGAATTACAGCCGTCAAACTTATAATAGCTTTGCTGTTTACCATTTCGGCTCATTCTCAATTTTAGTTCAATACGTGATTGATACGGTCTCACACAAGTTAGTGTCGAAGAAATGGCGGCAGCAATCTCCCTCTCCCCAGCCATAGTCCTGGAAACCAAACATTACGTTTATTTCACTTCAGCTGCGAGTAGGGTTTCATCCTGTTTCCAATACATTCAAAATCACCTGCCCGCCACCTGCGCCAACACCCATGCCGCGTCTCTCGTGACGACGAAGCGGGACTTCCAACAGCGCTCCCAGGTGCGGTGACGACTACAACGCGGAAGTGCAGCGTTTTAACATTCGGGAGCCGCCGGACTGAACTGTCACGGTCCCAACATGTCCAAGAGTGACGAAGTCCGGTACTGCCAGAGATTCTCCTATATTTTCCTAAAATTCCTTCTGTTCGGCTATGCCATCGTCTGGTGGGTGAGTACGGTCGCCGTGTGCCGATGTGGCGCGTTCGCCGTAGGCTAACGCGTGCAGATGCAGCTGCCAGATAGTGGGGCTGCCGCGGGGGCGACGGGCGGACTAGGGGCGGTTTGCGTGTTTCGCTCCAGAGAGACACCGGCGTTGCAACTCCTGTTTACGGCGTCGGAAAACAGTGAGACTTGGTGATATTATGGGCTCAACGTTTCACGGGGGGAATTCAAAAAAGAAGAAGAAGAAGAAGCACGTCCTCTAAGCGTCAGGTGCTCTGGGCAAAGTATGTTTTATTTGGCAATTATGGCGCAATCAATGGGCCAGTACGCTACTGTCTTTGGTGCGGCGCGCTCTGGCGGCGTGGATACATGTTTATCTGGCTATGGCCACACCCTCCTCGGTGGACGTTCAGCTATACATAAGAAATAGAGAAAGTCGAAACGGGCAAAGCCTCCTTTGTAGGAGCCTTGCTTCTAAAAACTGGTTTTGCGTGTTGTACACGTAGTGAAGCCAAACCACAAGGGCCATAGACCCAATTTGAACTAGTCAACTCGTTGGCAACTTCATATGGCACTGACCAAGGTGAAATAATTCCCTTTCAATTTTTTTGTTGCATTACTCATACAAATGCCTATCGAAGAAACAAGTACCAACACCTAATTAATACTTAATGCACTCAACACTTAATAGTAATTATGACTGTCCACAAGCCAGAACTTTTTTTTTTCAACAATGTAAACTGATTCACTCCACGACCCTGGGAGCAGGATAAGCGGTTAAGATAATGGATGGATGGATGGAAATTGATTCAGTTCACTCATACAGAATGGTACTTTCCCCAAACTTTTATTTTTGTGGACCAGCAATTTTTGCTAACTAGCCAGCATATGCAGATGAGGTAGAAGTTAACTTGTGAAGAGGTTCAAGCTTTGGAACATAATGAAAACTTTTCTTGTCCAAAAGCTGGATTTAAAGAGCAGTTTGCAGGTTGGGGATACCAGTGAAACAATATGTAGCAAAATGATATAGGAACTAGATTTTCACAAGAATATATTTATATACATACTACAGTGACTTCTGGAGTAGTTTTTGTGAGAGAATTTTACTTGCGCATCTAAGAAAGCCAAGCCACAACGTAATATAAGGGAGAGTGGTCAGGTTGAACAATAAGGAAGTAATGGATCTCAACCATCATTTTGAAACTGAAAAGATTGTAAATGTTTATTCAGATGTATATGACGGACCACAGTCTTATACTTATGAGCCTGCTAGGTGTCCAAGAGACCAGGAACAGACCAAGGTGAGAAGGAATAATGGTCAGAGGAGAGAAATTGGGTTGTGGTGTGAGGAGAACCAGTGGACAACTGAGCAGGTGTCTCGGTGAGTGGCCGGAGTTAGCTAATAGATATATACACGTATATATCTATGGGCGTTAGCTAATGATGTCTAACACTGTAAACCAAAAAATGATATTCCAGCACACACCATTGTACTAGGATTGACATTATTTTATTAATAGATTACATTAAAATGAAAGGAGCGGACTACGTATTTCGTATTAATAAAACAGAGGGAATCTGATGAAGCAACATGCAAAATGTGTAGTTCGCTCCCTTTGTTTTAATGTAATCCATTAGCAAAATAATGTCAAGCCTAGTATTGTGGTGTGTGCTCGAATATTATTTTTTGGTTTACAGTGGTTTACGCTGCACCAACTGGTATCCAGGAGAGAAACATGCAGGCTATCTTTAGTTTTTGGATGTCTAATGCTGTGTTCACATCACAACATTGTAAGGTTTACGATCATGTATCTGGCTGTAACAAAACTAGTATAGGTCACCTAATACCAGTGTTATAGAATTTTCAGACACCCCCACAGAATCTGACTCCCCTTTGTGTGAACGGGTTAGGGTGGGGTGGGGGGGTTGTCGCAAGGGGGAGTCAGATTCTGCAGGGGAGTCAGAAAATACTATAACACCTGCAGGAGTATCGATACTTACCCATAACAGAAACGAATGCACAAGCATTAGCTTGTATCAGTCTTATCTCGCACTGCGCAATATAACCCCACGCTAATTTTTATGATGCTTAATTAATCAAAATCACAGTGTGATCACAGTTTACTGTGATCTGCAATCACAGCAAACAGATCTGCATGCAGGCCTAACCATTAATGCAGATCGAATCTACATTAATGGTTAGGCCTGCATGCAGCTGCAGTCTAAGGATAATAACCAACATGTCATCTTTAAATAAACTATTGATGTATTATTATATTCATAAATTACAGTTAAGACAATAAGGCACATTCTGTAACAGAGATGTAAACTAAGAGTTAATACCAAACTCAAAACACAAGGTTGGAACTTTTTAAAATATGTGGCTATACTAAATGTGCATTATTAATAGAAAAATATACCAATTGACCCAGTTAAATCTAGAAAGCACCCAGAGTGCATGTTTCCAACTGAAACTGTCTCAATCCTCAATTAAGATATCTTATATACTGAAAATGTTTTAATTTGCATCTGCTCTACATCAAACTACACACATAGAAAATCATGAGATGTGTATTTTATGAGTATGATAAGCATAAGTAAATTGTAAAAGAGGTAAAATACAATGCTCTCTTGCAACTTTCTCTGAAGTAAATCTTTGACTGATCCGTGACCATTACTCCCACTGGCAGCAGAACCATAAACTGCTGCAGACGGCGGATCTGGTGAAGCCGCTGTGTACACTGAAGGAACCGCATCAGCTGTCGGTCTCCTGGATTCAACATCCCATCCTGAACTCCATCATATTGTCAGGAAGATAATCCTCCAGTCCAAAATGAGCGCCACACACGACCACGTTTTTCATAACGGATGCAGCAGTGAAATCCCATCTCTTCACCTGTACAAAACGCACCCAGGCATGGAAGCTAGCACCATTCCTTTTCCTGTTAGGAAAATTGTGGACTCGATGTCCTGACAGGCTGGAGTTTGTGCAACCTGCACAAACACAATAATTCACCATGAGGATAAATAGTGAAAGGCAATATAAAACTACTGAAAAAAAGACCAATTCACTATATATTAGGACCGCTCAGACTCCCTACCTCCTACTACTGCGCTTTGAGCTGAGGCGGTGCCGAGGAGACAGACTCCCCTCTGTCACGTAATACGACGCGATCTTGGGGGGGGGGGGGGCGGTGTTTTTACGAGTTTTGCTCAAAAGGCTACTTTTCCCTCTGAATTTGTGCCCTTATGTCTTGTAAAACATTAAATCCCGCATTAACCTTTCAAATGGTCATTTTAATCGTAATTTTTGTAGAAAATTTAACCTGCAATATGCACTTGAACTTCCACCTCTGCCTTCCCTGCACTCACGCATCACATCAAGAGGCAGCGAAATGGCTTCACGACGTTTGGATATTTCCTTAAAACATCGTTGATCTGACAATTTAGCATTTAAAACTCACAAAACACCAAAGAAACATTCAAAATTTAGATGCTTACAAATAAAGAAATACCCACTTTTGCAGGCAGTATTTTTTTTTTTTCTTAGAATTCCCTTTCATTTGTGCCCTCCAGTCAACTGGTCATTTTAGTTGTGGCTGGGAAGGTCGCACAATGCCCCAATACTACTTTAGCATCACTATGCCAAATCCTTACTATGGCAAATCTGTGATACCAAAGCCTCTGCAGCTTTATCGAAGGCACAGCAGTATCCAAACTGACATGATAGCTGCTTATGACGGTAGCATTGAAAGATGCATCAAAAAATTCTGATTTTAATAAGGCTGGTATTGAAAAGTGTGTTGACTTCCTACTTTCAACACTTGCTAGCTTGACTTCTCGGAGCGACTCCAATATTTGCTGCAAGTATAAATACTGACAATTCAGTGATGATTCAAGCAATGGGTACAAACATGTGACTGAAGTAGACAAATTATAATGTTTTTATAAGAGAGGACTAGCTGCCATTAGAGGAGGAGTTCCTGGTGAGAAAGATTGTAACACTTAGTTTGGTTTTATTTACATTTTAGATGAATTACAGATTAAATAAAGTCAAACAAAAAGACCATTATCTGAATAGTAGTAGCCGTTGTATTTCACAGCCTAATAGGGTAATGTGAAATGGCTCGGTTATGGATACAAGCTAATAGACACCTTATCATAGCACAAATCTTCAGCAGTAAGGGTGCCGTGTAAATCTCATTGTAACCAGCTAAATATCTCCGTCCCCTCTTCCTTCCACATCACATTGGAACAAATAAGTGTCCAAGATGACAAGTAATTTAATCTTGTATTCAGTTTTAAATTGTTAGAAACCAAACATTATGGTGAAGAAGTTTCTAATGGCATATTTTAAGTTTTCCATGTTTAAAAATTGTAGATTTTTTTTTTTTGTGTGATGTAGCTCAACCCAGCAGATGTTCTCTCTTCCATACTTTATCAAGTATGCCATGTATCTGCACGTATACAGATAGATGGCTGATGGACACCCCTCATACTGTACCAGTTATTGAACAAAGTGCTTTGCACTCGGTCAGAAAAAATGCGAGTAAATACATAAAATAAATTGAATGAATATAAAACATGGCACAGGGCGCCATAGACCAAACTAAAAACGAACCAAAACAGAAGGCAGGGACGGGGATCTTATACAAAGGCTTGCCGCTTAAAACAGTCCAAAGAGTCAGCAAATCTAATAGATTGGGGAAGATTATTCCAGAGGCTTGGGGCTAAAACTGCAAAGGCGCGGTCACCTTTTGTTTTGCAGTTGGAGTGGGGGATGGATGAAAGACCGAGGTTTTGAGGATGGGAGTGGTTGGGAAGTGGAATGAGAAGATCAGAAATGTAACTGGGGGCAAGATCATGAAGTGTTTTAAATGTAATCAATAAGATCTTATAGATTATTCTGAATTTTAGGGGAAGCCAATGGAGGATGCAAGAATAGGGGTAATATGGGACCTACGGCTAGTTGTAGTTAGTAGTCTAGCAGATGCATTCTGAACCAACTGTAGATGATTGAAAGTGTTACAGTCTTAATAGTTATACAGTGCTTCCACACCAGGATGAATCCGCCATGTTAAACAGGCTCCTTTACACAAACACCTGAAAGGAATGCCATGCATCTCAGTATGATCAAGTCAAGAATGAGAAGACGATGAGAGAATATTATCACTTCTTCTGCCTAATTGTGACAATATCACCCCACATAAGAACAGAAACACTGTGATAAACCCAATTGCCTCTGTCTTTTTATCTCTCGCCCCTCTGTTCCTTCCCCTATCTCATTCTTTCTCCTGTTTTGTCACTCCGCTCTTCTGTTTTGAGTTGCATTTATGCCCCAGCAATATCTGTTGCAAGAGAGATTGTTGTGTACACAGACAAATATAACGGTAGAAGGGCATCCGGGTAGTATAGCAGTCTATTCCATTGCCGACACAGGGGTTGCAGGTTCGAATCCCCATGTTACCTCCGGCTTGGTCGGGCGTCCCTACAGACAATTGACCGTGTCTGCGCGTGGGAAGCTGGATATGGGTATGTGTGCTGGCCGCTGCATTAACGCCTCCGATGGTTGGTCGGGGTGCCTGTTCGGGGGGGGAGGACGACGACTGGAGGGAATAGCATGATCCTCCCACGCACTACATCCCCCTGGCAAAACTCCTTACTGTCAGGTGAAAAGAAGCGGCTGGCAACTACACATGTATCAGAGGAGGCATGTGGTAGTCTGCAGCCCTCAGCAGAGGAGGTGGAGCAACGACCGGGATGGCTCGGAAGAGTGGGGTAATTGGCCAAGTACATTTTGGGAGAAAAAGGGTGGCGAAAAAAAGTGCAATATTGAAAAAGGTGTTTGCACTGAGTATATGACAGCTTTTAGTCTCCAAGACAAATTTCATAAATTCTGCCTTATGGTTCACTTCAGACCCCTTAGTAGGCCAGTTTGCCTCAAACATTGCCTGATGTGTCACCTTGCCTGTGTTACTCTTGCCTTATATATTTCAATAATGCCTTGTTTCATGCAGGCTCTCCATGTCCGTAAACAGGATGTTAGTGTATTCAAACCTGATGAGGATGCAAACAGCCCAGCAATACTTCCTGTGAGTTCACAGGAAGTTCACATAGAGACAATTTTCAACCCGCAGAAAAGATTTTACTCATCCAAGAGAAACTGAAATAATCTCATTCAGTCTAATAAGATTAGTTTTATTGTGTGTGACTTAACTGAAAACCAAGACTATTACAAAGCATAAATTAAACACTGATGGTTAGGGTTAGGGTTAGTGACTGGCCACTGATGAGTACTAAACTTGTGTTGGTGGACCTCCGACTGTCTCAGCAAGTTCACGGAGGGTTTGCTGGAAGGCTGCAAATGAGTAATAGTAGCACCACGCAACATTATTTGAAATAAGAGAAATCGGCTAACAATGCAATGCAGCCTATTTGCAAACCAGGAGGCAAGTTTTCAAATGCACAAGTTGTTCGCCAGTGACATTACTGGCAGACACGATTTCAAAGGCATTTCAGAGACACACACAAGACTATGCACTATTATGGCTGCTAATATAGTGTTATCCTTACAATATATGTAGTGAGAGATTATGTTGGAAACCATGATAGTTTCTCTTGAAGCTCATCGACCCCCTTATATGATGTACCAAGCTGTAATTTTTTTTGTTGCTCAGGAAGCACTCCCAAAACTGCAAGTGTAACTGTCAAAAAAAAAAAAATCTTTTGCCTTTTTGTTTGTAAATGTTTTCTATGGAATTTAGCCTGCATGCATTATAACAATGTGTTCACATCTGATTGCATTTGATAAAGGCTGTTAAATCTAAGTTATGCTTCTGATTACAAAATAAATCATTCTGTTAAGCCATTTGAGAGAGAGAATGCATGAATATCGAGACATATTGTTTATCGCCAAAACTTTTTAAAATAAAAAGATACTCTGCCATATTACCTAGCACTAACCTGCAGTGGTAAGCCCAGCTCATACTGTGCTGTGAAGTTTGACCGACTGAGCGAGTGTAGTAGGTTATGTAATAAATATAACATAGGCCAATCACCTGGTGCTGTCACTAAGAGTCCTCTGTGGGCTGATCGCACGCCTTAAAGAGAGATTCTTTAAATCCTGTTATAACTGACTTTTAAGTCAGGATTTGCGACCATTAACAAGTGTGGCTTATGAACTAAATGGGCTCCTTGTGATGACGGTAACTCATGAATGTTTATCTATTCCATTACCGGCAGAAATTTTCAGCTGCTTTGTTTTAAAATACAAAGTAAATGATTTTAAGTGCCAAGCTGTCCTCTTGTTGAATGCAAGTGCTTTTGGGGTGGGCTGGCAGATGGCCAATAATTAGCTAGCCTAGCAGTGAGCAGGGACATGTAAGGAAAGGATATGATGGTTGAGCATAAACAACACTACAGCACTCAAAACAGACACTAGCCTATTGCTTTGCAGTACATCCTGCCTTTCTCTCCCTCTTTCCTTCAGCCCACTTCTAGTTCTATGCTCTATTCCTGCTTGACAACATTTGAGGGGGGGGGGGGTAGATAGATAGAGAGAGAGAGAGAGAGAGAGAGAGAGAGCTCTGCCTCAGGGTGAGTGCGAAAGGTTAACTCCTCCTCTTTGTCCTCTTCTCTTCTGTCCTGTTCCTTTACTTTCTGCAAGCTTTGGATTCAAGGTGTTTTGTGCCAACACACATTACAGCCACCTCCTAATGTTAGATTCAGTCTCTCAAGCTCAAACCCAGGAGTTCTGCATGTGGAAGCCCTATATACTTTCACTTCCAGTCAAATTTAAGAGCAACTACAGCTCTTAAAAGACTATTGTTCTACCTAAATAGGGATTTTTAGCCTACACCTGTAAGTCCTCCATCTGTGCCAAAAGAGTGGCTTTTAATTTTCAAAAAACATTGCTCTGGGCTCTTGGATCAGTGTGGCAGTTAATGAGATGGATAACAGGGGCAGCGTTGTCATTACTCATTTATAACCTGTTTACTTTGTCAGTGTAAAAATGGCTGGCTCAAAGTCAAGAGGTGCATTATATATTATGTTGTATTGCCCTTCCACGGAGAAGGTAACAGGGAACTGCAGGTGTCAGATAAATCTATTGGAATCAACAACTGGATATTTGCTTGGAAGGTCTGTGTGGTAAGAATATATATATAGCTCTCTTTTAAATATAAACTCTCGAGCATGAGTACATCAAAATTTTACAGTAGAAGACGAGAGTAAATATTAAGAGTTCTTTACCACATCAGATTGTCATCAAACCCCTTTTGAAATAAAAATGGCTTGTAGTAGCCATTTCATTTCATGTTCTCGCTTCCTGAAAAGGTGAACTTTAGGCAATAGGAGGTTTCTGCGGGAAACTGAAACTACTATGTAGTTGGTTTATGGAGCCATATCACATCGGACTCCATAAACAGTTACTATCCATCCGCCCACCGCATTGATTAAGCATGTATACAAAAATGTATACATTAATCCAATTCAGGGCCACAGAGCTCCTGCTGAAGTTGGTCCCAGCATGCATTGAGAGTGGAAGGCAGAGAGCCACAATGGACAGGTCACCAGTCCATTGCAGGGCCAACAGTTATTATTATTTTAGGGCTGGGACGATTGCAGGGCCAACAGTTATTATTATTTTAGGGCTGGGACGATATGCTTATCTCCCGATTCAATACCATCACGATACTTGGGTGCCGATTTGATATGTATTGCGATTCTACGAGTATTGTTATTCGATATTACAATTTTATCTTTGCTTTTTTTTTACCACTAGACAAGGGGAAAAAAGTTAAATCAAGCACTTCTAGAGACTGTAGATCATGAGTCATATTTCCAAAAAAAAAAATGCACATCAGTCAGTCTTTCTGAATTTTATTTTAGCAGCATCATTGCTCTGCTGCATATGAAAGCGGTAAATAAAATCTCTTCTGAAGTAACTAAGTGCTACATTTAGCTTTTCCCGCTCGTCAAGCTAGTGCTATAAGAAAATAACAAATAAAATGTTAGGCAAAAATGTATAGAGCCCCTGAAAACTGCACACAGCACAAATATGAGCCTTTAAATTAACATCCTTCACATATGAAATTGAACTTGAAAACTGTCCCTTTGCGATTCAGGAATAAAAAAAATCAAATAAAAAAAATCATAAAAAAAAATCACAATGCTTAATGGAATCGATTTTTTTCCTCCCACCCCTTATTACTGTTATTGTTATTTTTCTTTTCTTAAATGAATAGTTACTCTCTTGATCGCTCATTCTCCAGCTAGTGTGCTGCAGACTGAGATATTTTGTACCTACTTTATACAAGCTTCAACATAGTTTATGTTGATCTAGATAATTACATTAACTTGATGTTGGACTCGGCCCAAATTTGGAAGGAAAATGTCAAAATAAGTACTATAAAATCGAATTTGGAATTATTACATTTACCAAATTAGAATTCAATTTGGCAAGTTTTATATTAATTTTATCTGCTGGCACTCTTGTACTGTTAATAAGTTTTATTTTGATGTTTTCAAGCAGTTATTACTTACGTGTTGAGTATAATGTCATTTTGCTACAAACTCGGGGCTTTAGACCAGTAATTTTGTGGCACCTTACGCATCCTTTTTTTTTTCTCCCAAATTCCATTTGGCCAATTTCCCCACTCTTCTGAGCCATCCCAGTCTCTGCTCCACCCCCTCTGCTGAGCCGGGGAGGGCTGTGGACTCCCAATCAATCAATCAATCAATCAATCAAGTTGTTTTTTATATATAAAGCGCTTTTCTAGCTGTAACAGCCACTCAAAGCATTTTACATTTCTGGTCAAATCTGAATTTCCCACATGCTTCCCCCGATAAATGGAGTCACCAGCCACTTCTTTTCAACTGACAGTGAGGAGTTTCGCCAGGCGGGTGTAGCGCATGGGAAGATCACGCTATTCCCCCCAGTTCCCCTTCCCCCCTGAACAGGTGCTCTGACTGACTGACCAGAAGAGACACTAGTGCAGCAACCAGGACACACACCCACATCTGGCTTCCCACCCGCAGACATGGCCAATTGTGTCTGTAGGGATGCCCAACCAAGCCAGAGGTAACATGGGGATTCGAACCGGCGATCCCCGTGTTGGTAGGCAACAGCATAGACCGCTACGCTACTCGGATGCCCTACCTTATGCATCTTAGGTCAGTTTAGTCTCTCACTATGGGACTCGGGCTTATTAAAACTCTAATACTTCTCTTATATGGAGACACAAACTATATCAATTTGTCTGTCCCCCTTCCTGGCACTTTACTTTTTTTTGATGTGGTGGGTGAAACTGAGTGAAGTTTCTCAATCTGTGACCTAGTCTCAGTGAAATATTGCTAGTGTGCTACTGCATATTACTAGTACATTACTGGTATTATTGCTTTGGGAGAAAAACTGAGGAAATGCTCTTCTAGGTTTTCCAACATTTTAGGATATGACTTGTGTGCATGTGACTGTGTTTGTGTAGCTTGTTGTTGGCAGCAGCCTACCAAAGTACAGTACATCACCGTCACCATGTCTGCTTTTATGAACACAGCCCATTATCAAGCTAACTGACCAGGACACCACTATTTCACTGAAGGTAGTCTTGGTGCCGACGATGAGAAATGAAAATTGAATTGTTGTCTATAGTTACATTCTTCTTCTATTGTAATATTTTAGACAGTGTAGGGCTGGGCAATATGGACAAAACCAAATATCATGATATTTTTTACCAAATACCTTAATATTGATATTTTGACAATATTATAGAGATGGCTGTTGGTGCTCACAAAATATTTACACAATGACATTTTTGATAAACTCTCATCAGTGAGGTTGATATGATGCACAAACAGGCAGAGACAAATAATATAACAGCTAGAACAGTCTAAGTTCAGAAAATTGCATCTTTTTACTGTAATTGGGCGGCACGGTGGCCCAGTGGTTAGCGCTGTCTCCACACAGCAAGAAGGTCCTGGGTTCAAACCAGTGGCAGCTGGTGCTAACAATTTTTTTTGGGGGGGGGGGCACAATTTACCTTGGTGCAGCACACCTGACAGCTGCTTTAATCTCCACACAGTTACAGAGTTATCAAGAAGGACAATGTAGTCTATAGATTTTAGGCTACATTGTTCTTCTTGATAACTTTGTCACTGTCAGGTGAAAAGAAGCAGCTGGCGACTCCACATGTATTGGAGGAAGCATGTGGTAGTCTGCACTGGGTCAGCTCGGAAGAGTGGGGTAATTGGCCAGGTACAATTGGGGAGAAAAAGGGGTCGAATCCACAAAAAAAAAGTCCCTTTGAGATCCTTTGGCTGGTCAGGTGTATTCTGTTTAGTGAAGTTCTTGATGTTTCTGTTGTGTTCCAGCTCATGGACTAATCCATTCTGTTTGTTATTGTCTTCCAGTTGGTGGGCGGGTGCATCTTGGCCATAGGTATATATGCTGAGGTGGAGAGACAACGATACAAGACGTTAGAGGGATTATTTCTGGCCCCAGCTATTATCCTGATTGTTCTTGGAATCGTGATGTTCGTCGTTTCCTTCATAGGAGTGCTGGCTTCACTGAGGGATAATCTAACTCTTCTGAAAGTGGTGAGAGGAATCTCTATCTTTTCTCTTCCAACATATCTTGCCCTGTTTCATTCTATTATGTTCTGTTTATGCACGACAGACGTTGTGTTGCTGTAAAGCCCCTTGAGGCACATTTGTAATTTGTGATATTGGGCTATACAAATAAAATTGACTCGACTTGACAGATGTGGGGAAAAAATCACATATATCTAAACACTTACTTAAAACACCATGTCATCATAAACAACATGCATGGTATTCCATTATATGGTGTCTTGGCAGTGTCTTTTTCTGCATAATTTACAAAAGACAGAGATAGCGATAAAAATATAAGTTATGATCACGCCAGATATGAAAATAAAACATACATGAAGAGATGAACCCAGAGCACTGGAATGAATTGGAAAAGTTAATTCTTGTATTCGACGCTGCAGAAAGTGAAAGGGTGTGTGTGCGTGTGTGTGTGTGTGTGAGTGAGTGAGAGAGAAAAATTCTTAACTCTTGCGGAACTTTGAATAGTTGGGTGTCATTCACGCACCTGCAGGGCTGTTCTGAGGCTGTAAACTATTAATTTTTGTCACTGTCTTTTGAATTAATTTGAGATTGTATTATTGCTGAATATTTTTGTGTTTTCTGATTGGTCCATAGTTCATGTACACGCTGACAGTGTGTCTGATTCTGGAACTGCTTGGAGGAATCTTGGCTCTGGTGTTCCGCAACCAGGTAGGTTTTCCTTGCTGCCAATCAAATATCTACAACCCATAGACCCTCCCTCTTCAGTCAGTAAGGTTGTCATAACAGGTGTGACTGCCCTTTCAACCTTTGTAGCAGGGGTAAAAAGGTCAATGAAGCTTTATGCATATTCACAATATATTGTTATGCTGCTGTTCCTCTTGAAGGGTGATCAAAAACGTTGGATCAATTACAAATAAGGATTATTTGAATAATGTTATTGAGTTAGTCCAATTTCGCCACAATATATTCTTACCCTGTGGTCAAGCTGATTTTTCTGGTAAATTTGAGGGGAACCTGAATGCAGCAACTCATAGCAACTCAACCTCCCCACCTTTTCATTTGCAATTGCTGAATGAATCAGTCAATCTCATTGTCATTACAAACAAAAATAAATGAGCCATGAATTTATCTCATCGCTACAGAAAAATAGATTCAGTATTGAAACATTTTACCAAAATTTGCTCTGATTTAGTGTCAGATCATCATGACTTATTTGTAAATGGCCTGTCCTGGGTGTTTTTTCACCTTCCGCCCAATGACTGCTGGGATAGGATCCAGAATCCTGTGACCCTGATTTGGATAAGCAGCTTGGATAATGGATAGAATGGATGGATGGATGGTTTAATCCGATCATATATGTATCTAGTTTTATTGTATCTCTTATCAAGAACTTTGAAAGCCAGACACAGAACAGGCACAGTGTAATATATTCAGATTATTACATTCAAAGAGCAGAGTTCATTTACATTTGTATGATATCAGTATGCTAATGGATTCTTTATCATCACATACTTTTTCTCTTTCTTTCTGTCTGTCTCTCCTCTTTCTCTTTCCCAATTTTCAGATTTTTATTCCTTTCTCCATCTCCTCTTCCTGTCTTCATTCTCTCTCTCTCTCTCTCTCTCTCTCTCTCTCTCTCTCTCTCTCTCTCTCTCTCTCTCTCTCTCTCTCTCTCTCTCTTGCTCTGAAATAAAAGTTAATGATCAAGCTTAATAGAGCATGATCTATTGTGATTGCACATGTCAGACTCATTAGACTTCAAACCCTCATGAGAACAGGCTAGACTCCAATGACGAATAAGACTGTATGGGGAGAAAGAAAGTACAAAGGAGCGATGAAAGAAAAGGAAGGAGGGAATGGGCCATCTGACTTTACATCTGACCATGTGATGGCTTACATTACAATATCTATCAATCTATCGAGCCACTGAGATCCATTTATCAAGCCTACCCAGAGAAGTAGTTCTCAATTTAGTCCTTGGGTACCACCAGTACTGCTGGTTTTCTATTCTACCAAACCTCCCTGATTAGATGCCTAGAATACCTGACACAACAGGGGAATGTAATTAACTACCTGGTCGACTGAATGTCAGTATGGTTCCCTGAGGACCAGATTGAAAACCGCTGGTCTTAAGTCAAATCAAGTCAATTTTATTTATATAGCCCAATATCACAAATTACAAATTTACCTCAAGGGGCTTTACAGCAACACAACATCCTGACCTTAGACCCTCGCATCAGACAAGAAACAACTCCCTAAAAAAAACCTTTAACAGGGAGAAAAATTAGGAAGCCTTAGGGAGAGCAACAGAGGAGGGCTCTCTCTCCCAAGATGGACAGACGTGCAATGGATGTTGTGTGTACAGAATAAAACCCAATTTACAGAATACAACATTGAAAGAAGACAACAGACCGTAGACCCTTCAGTACAGAACACCAGCCATAGGAAATTTCAAACAAGCATAAGTATAATGTATATAAAGTATAATGTTCATGTTCATGTTCTCGATTCATTTAGTTTGCAGTCAGTGCGTTAATTTTAAGTCCTACTACTGTGAAATATGTCAGTGGTCACAGCTGTGCCTGATACCCCATGAAACATATTTCTTATTCTTCTGACCCTCAAAATTAGAACAAGTCTCCCAGTAGAAGTATTATGATATTGTGACATGCCAGTGTATGGTTTTACATGTACTTTCAGTAGCCTTTGTGACTTGAAAAGACGTACATCTGATATGTATGTCTGTGTTAAATGTTTAATTATGCTTGTTTGAAATTTCCTATGGCTGGTGTTTTGTACTGAAGGGTCTAGGGCAGCGGTCGGGAACCTATGGCTCGCGAGCCATATATGGCTCTTCCGGTGACGGCATATGGCTCCCAGACAATTTTGAGTTGAAAATTATTTTTTTTTCAAAAAAATCAGTTTGGAACTGATTTTAAAATACTTGTGATATTTCTTAATAATACTGTGTCATTTTAAAGTAAACAGAAATTAGTTTTGAAGATAAATTTCACGGGTCACGGGTCACCCGTGGGTCGGGTCGGGAACCAATGGCTCGCGAGCATGTCCGGGTCATTGTAAAGGTGAAGAAATCAATTTTATCAGATAGCCAACTAGTTTATCCGCTTCAACCCTTGTAACGGAAAAGATGGCGAAAAGAAAAAAAGACGATGATTACCGTGCATTCCAGGCTGCGTGGACAGAGGAATTTGCATTTGTGGAGAGAGCAGGATCTGCGGTATGTCTAATATGCAATGATAAAATTGCATCGATGAAACGGTCAAATACAAAGCGGCACGTCGATACGCACCATGCTTCATTTGCATGGAAATATCCAGCGGGGGACAGCAGGAAAAGGGCATGCGAGGAGCTACAGCAGAGAGTGCAGACGAGTCAGCAGCAACTACGTGTGTGGACCAAGCAAGGTGACGGGAATTCCGCTAGCTTTGCGGGGGCTTTGGCAATAGTAAGGAATGGAAAGTCATTCACAGATGGCGAGTATGCCAAAACATTCATGCTTGATGTGGCCAATGAACTGTTTGATGACTTCCCAAATAAAGACAAGATAATCAAACGAATAAAAGACATGCCCCTGTCAGCAAGAACTGTGCACGATCGTAGCATCATGATGGCAAATCAAGTCGAGGAAACACAAATTAAGGACATAAACGCCGGGACATACTTTTCTCTCGCGTTAGATGAGTCAACAGACGTTAGCCATCTATCTCAGTGCAGTATCATTGCCAGGTATGCTGCAGGTGACACACTGCGTGAGGAAAGCTTGGCTGTTTTGTCAATGAAAGGGACAAGAGGAGAGGATTTATTCATGTCTTTCATGGAGTTTGCTAAAGAAAAAAAACTACCGATGGATAAACTTATTTCTGTCTGTACTGATGGTGCACCCTGTATGTTGGGGAAGAACAAAGGATTTGTAGCGCTTCTCCGTGAACATGAAAAGAGAGCCATCCTAAGTTTTCATGGCATCCTGCACCAGGAGGCGCTTTGCGCTCAGACGTGTGGCCAGGAGCTTGGCGAGGTGATGTCTCTGGTCATTCGAGTGGTCAACTTTATTGTTGCCCGAGCTTTAAATGATCGCCAGTTTAAAGCTCTGTTAGAAGAAGTTGGGAATCATTATCCCGGTCTGCTTTTACACAGCAACGTGCGTTGGTTGTCAAGGGGGAAGGTGCTCAGCCGTTTTGCAGCTTGCCTGAGTGAAATCCGGACTTTTCTTGAAATGAAAGGCGTCAAGCATCCTGAGCTAGACAACACTGACTGGCTCCTGCAGTTTCACTATCTCGTGGACATAACTGGCCATCTGAACCAGTTCAATGTGAAAATGCAAGGTATTGGAAATACAATCTCATCCCTTCAACAAGCAGTGTTTGCATTTGAAAGCAAGCTGGAAGTCTTTCTCAGGGACATTGAAACAGGTCGTCTTCTGCACTTTGAAAGACTGCAACAATTTAGAGATGCATGCTTAGCAAGTGACTCCACTCAACATCTGGATCTCCAGCAGCTAGCTGGCTTTACGTTCAATCTCCTGCAGTCATTCAAAGCACGTTTTGGAGAATTTCGTGCGCGCACTGGTCTTTTCAAGTTCATCACTCATCCACATGAGTGTGCAGTGGACAAAATCGACCTGACATGCATCCCCGGGGTCTCTATCGGAGACTTTGAGCTGGAAGTTGCTGACCTGAAGGCATCAGACATGTGGATGAGTAAGTTCAAGTCACTTAATGGAGAGTTGGAAAGTCTTGCGCGACAGCGAGCAGAGCTGGCGAGGGAACACAAGTGGACAGAAATTAAAAATCTTCAACCTGAAGACCAGCTGATTCTTAAAACTTGGAACGAGCTTCCTGTGACATACCACACAATGCAGCGTGTGAGTATTGCCGTATTGACCATGTTTGGCTCTACATATGCATGTGAACAGTCTTTCTCGCATATGAGGAACATTAAGACCAACCTACGCTCACGTTTAACTGATGGAAGCCTCAACGCCTGCATGAAGCTCAACCTCACCACGTATGAACCAGACTACAAGGCCATCAGCAAAACCATGCAGCACCAGAAGTCGCATTAAAAGTAAGACATATTTAATTTATTATACGTTAAAAATACTATATGGCTCTCAATGAAATATATTTAGAAATATTTGGCTTTTATGGCTCTCCCAGTCAAAAAGGTTCCCGACCCCTGGTCTAGGGTTTGTCTGATGAATGAATTTGTAGGGGTCAATGTGGCTGCAAAGCCAACGAATCTTTGATTCAAAAAACTTGAACAATGTTGTATTTAATGCATTTTTTAGAGTTTGTTTGTTTCACTACAAAAAAAGGGAGCACTTTACCTTGAAAAGATATCTGCCTGAAAATGTTAATCTAGCATTTCTGATATGCTAGGTTGTCTGTCTTTCGACAACCAATAGACTCGAATTTATAAGATGACATCATGCAACAATAACAACAGGCTCGCAAAGTCTGTAGAACAGAGCTCAGCACAGGGTGGACTGGAGCAGAGACATTGTAGGAGTATAATTAAGATTTGTTTTATTCTCTTTATGCCCTGAGACAAATCTACACAAACACAGCGCAACATATTTTGTGATCATGGCTGCGTACAAATGGAAAACATTAAGCCACAATAGGGGAGCAAGTAATTGGGAGTAAAGGGAACATTTTAGATCTGCTAGAAACTGCAGCTCTAAACTTCACTATTGGGGTACCTGCAAAAACCGTAGTATCTGGTTTTTGGCTATTATGGCTGAAGTAGCAATGTTTTCCATAGACTTTTAAGTGTTTATTTTGTTTTATGGCCCTCAGGTGAACTGCTAGTTGCTAGTTTGCAATTAGTCTGCCTTCTTTCTTTTAATGAAAGCTATTAAAGTATCAATCTGGAAGGTTCCAGTAATGAAAGCTATTAAGTTATCAAACTGGAAGGTTCCAGTTGCATTCATTTTTGACATACACATCACGGCATTCATTTATTTTTTTTATACTTTGTTTCAATACATATTGTTAATAAATGGCCTGTTATTTAAATGTCTTGACACAATTTCTAAACTGCTTAGTTTTTGTTATCCTTCACCCATGCAGAAAACAGTGCATCAACAAAGTACCAGTATAGACCTTACTGATCATAGTGTATATAGCTATACATATTCACATAAGTATACGTATATTTACATTCATGTACCCACGTATATAAACAGACACATAATTAAAGGGAAAAAGAGGTTAGGCTTTGATGTTTCATCGTAGAAGTGGGCCTACTACAGTTTTCTATTAGTTTCACATGTATTACTTAAATCATCTCCACAAAGCATGATGCGTCTATTTCATTAATATTCATATGTCAATTACCTTTAACTTTTTTCCAACAACTTTTCGTTCTTATTGATTTTGTAAGTTACCTTTTCCATACTATGTATGTCCTCCACTGTTTGTTTACCTTGGGAGGTTCCAATTTCTTCCAACCTCTTTTTATTCGCATGAGTCCTGTAATTCTCAGAATCCAAAAAAGATATAATTCTTCCTTTTGTAGGCTTTTCAGATGTGTTCCCAAAAGTATATTGTGTTTTTCTAGATACCCCACTTTCCCGAACATCTGTTCTGTGTAAAACATCTGACCAGTAGGTTTGTATTCTTTTTTCTTTTTTTCTTTTTTACATGTGAAGACATGGGCACGGGAAGGGGAGGGTGCTGCAGCACACACTGGGTTTAGAACACGTGTACATATAGCTGGCTATTTTACCATCTGAACATTTGTTTTAAATTTTGAACAGCATATGATAAGGTGCCTGTCAGAAATTATTTGGAAAAGTTTAAAATGTGAATTTAGTTAATTCCTCCGATCTGACAGGACAAGGTCATCAGGTCAGGTCAAAGTGTAATGGTCGGTCAGGGTCAGCTAAACTTGCAAAATCAATGGCACAAAAAAAAGCCCAAAAGTGAGAGAAAAAATTGCGAGATTGCGAGCAGCCCCCTACTCTTTCACTCAATGTATAGCCCCCACATTGCACATAGGAACAGAAGCCCATTTTTCACTACTTAGTTGCTTTTAATGTAGGTTAAGCTAAAAATGATGGCAAAATAAAGCAGTTTGCTAAAGTTTGTCATGATAAGATGTCGTGAGGAGCAGGGGGGAGAGAATTCAGCTCAAGTTGAGCCATCATTCCTAGACACCTACTCCTGCGCCAGGTTCTCCTCAATAATTGCCAAGTAGTAAAGACATGTACATAATTTCAGTGTTAAACATCAAGCCCTGTCATCTCCTGCTGTAATCACTAAAAGTAAGCTAATTATCAGTTTCGAACTGTAGTAGCTTTATGCCTATTTAAATATTATGGTTTATTGGATATAGTTTTTGGTGCGTGTGTGTGTGTGTGTGTGTGTGTGTGTGTGTGTGTGTGTGTGTGTGTGTGTGTGTGTGTGTGTGTGTGTGTGTGTGGCCACAGTGCCAGGCTATATTCAAGTGTCTTTTTTTTTCCTTTTTTTAAACCCCCCCCCTTTTCTTCCCAATTGTACTTGGCCAATAACCCTATTTTCCAAGTCGTCCTGGTCGCTGCTCCACCCCCTCTACCAAGTCGTAGAGGGCTGCTTCCTCCAATACATGTGGAGTCACCAGCCGCTTCTTTTCACATGACAATGAGGAGTTTTGCCATTTGGGGCTCATCTCATTATTCATCCATCTCAAGATCAGTTTTACCTGTGCTGCGTAATAATAATGAATTGAACTGGGTAATGCAAGTCCCCCTCATTTTTTTTTTTCTGTCGGATTTTGAATTTCTCTCTTGGCTTCTTTTCATTCATACATTTTTTTTCTGCAGCCCCTCCTAAACATTAAAACATATCAGTGTTATATAATGGCAGGTTCTGAGATAAAATTAGAAAATGTGGCAGAATATCAATTTTAATAATTTTAATTTTTTCCAGTAACGTGAAAGAAAAAAATGTTCCACCTACTCAGATCTTGCTTTACAGAGTTCTACAAACTTCCATAACTGTAGTAACATAGGTGGTCATAGTTATTAGGTATGGTTACGCCCAGATATCTCACTTGCTATTCATCCCCGTGACAAAATATTAAGAATACTTGTTTGGTACAATGTGATTTTTGAATTCATCCCATACAGTATTTGATGTGGATTACATTTAACAGCATATTGTAATGACAAGGAAACAAACTAGAGGTATAGAAACGACCCTGTTTAACCCATATGTCACTCAGTAATTACCATTCATATTTCAATTACATGTACTTGATTATTTCTTGGTTATTTCTGCATAATCAATGGCCTGTAATTTAAAACGTTAGCTCTCTTTGTTATTCAACAGTCACCTTATTTAAATGAAAACTGTGTTAAATAGGACAGCGGCATTATCAGGTTTAATAAGGGTTTGTCGCATTGGCCATATAGGTAGACCTTTATAAGGACAAATGGATTTTGTCGCCATCCTGGAAAATGAGCTGAAAATGATTTGTCTTTTAATAAGTATATATGTCATCCTCCTGAATATCTGTGTCTCATAAGGAAAGGGCTTAATGTGCCAACTGAGAATTTATATAGGAGTGTTTAAAGCAATATATTTTGAAAAAAGACGGCGATCTCATGAAAAGATCTACACTAATTCGTTTAAGGTGAGATACAGAAGAAATTAGCAAATGGCTCAGTCTCTTTAAAATCTTTGTCTCTAGTGAGAGATGCCATCTCATTTATTATAATCCACAGTAAAAGAGAGAGTCAAAATCCAGGGTGAAATGTACAATATTAAAGCTGTAACTAATCTTGCATTATATATATTTACAGACAGTGTCATTGTATCTGAAAGTTACATATCATAGATATATATGTCATGGATTTTTGGGCTTTCCACAGAAGGCTGGTGTTGCAATAGTGGTCCATGATTGCCAAATACAGATATGTAGAAAAGAGCAGACTATGGCTGCATCTATGTGGTTGAGCCTGTACTGTGTCTGCAGTATAAATGAGATGAATGAGCAGTTTGGGCAGTGCAGAATTTGTAAGGCAGTAAGTGTGCTTGTTTTTAGGCCAATCACCCACCTCTGAGTCTTCTGTACGGCTTACTTTAACATTACCCTTCCTGTCACTGGCTGTCATTCAGTTTTAACTAAAACACAACACACCTTAAGTTTTGAAAGCTTTTCTTTCCCTGTGAGGGGGAGGTTAACAAGTGAAACGGATCGTATAGACGCACACAATAAATGGAATAGAAGTTGAGAATTTCCCAAAATGCAAACATCTCGAGTGCAAATGTTTATTCTATGAACAGACAGATGAAAATAAAGTGTAATCAAGATGTGCCTTAGTCATCCTTCTTGAGTGTAATTTTTTTTTCTTTTTCTGAGCAACTGAAATGATGGATATTTTGATGTAATTTGATCCCAATGCACCAGGTGGTCTGACACACATATAAGATGTTAAGTGCTACTTTTAATATTCCATTTCAGTAAATCGGTCACCTTGGCTGATCCCTGCAAAAGTTGACGAATGGTTGCTGACAAATTACTTCATTCTGGTATTTCCTCTTCAGCTGTCATTACCGCAGCTCTGACCTGACTGTCAAGTCTTTGTATTAGGAAAACAGAATTATAAGGTAATGAATGTAACTGTAGCGAGAATATGAAAAGTCATTGAGTGCAGCCGATGCCTTGGAAGTTTGCCTCTTGTCCATTTATCCTCCCATTTTAAATTCTGCATCTGGCTGTTTTTGTCTTTCTCTCTCAGACTCTGGACTTCTTGAATAAGAACATCCGTAAAGGGATGGTGAACTACTATGATGACTTGGACTTCAAAAACATCATGGACTTCGTTCAAAAGAAGGTAGGCTCAGGCCACTTCTCTTTTTTCAGCCCTCTTCATTGCCTGCTGGATTTCTTTTCACAGGGAAATTTGTTGATTTAAGGATTGGAATTTGCCAGATTTCTGCAGCATTCATAACCTGCTTTAGTTCTTTGAACAAATCTAAGGTTTTGTTATTCCATGGTCGAGTCAGGATTTCTTGGAGGAATCAGTTTATGGGACCAGTATCAGCTCGTTTGTGCTCACAGGAAAAGTGAGTTTACTCACAGAAAGAATTATAGTCCCACAGTCCCCCAACTGCCATGTTATTGACATATTTACTTCATCAGACTTGAACAGTTTATTCACAGTGGAATAAAAAAAAAAGTATTATGCTTACTAGCCATGTGCGTACATGTGTTTTAGTGAGTGGGTATGATCATTAAAACGAGTGATGAGTGCTGTCTAAGACACATTGTTTTGGCCTCTAATTAAAAGATGTCAGATGCTCCATTTGTGTTTGTGGGTCGGTTAGCGATGGCATGTGGGTGCTGGTTGTTTTATTTTGGGGGTTATCTTTCTGGGGTTTTTTGGTTGTGTGCATTACTGACAGCTGTGACGGGACACTTTTTCCACATTTGTGGGCAGTGGCAAACATCTTCCACTAGACCATTGTTTTATATATGGTGCAGTGCTAAAACAAAGCAAAATTAAGTGAGGGTTGCTTTAGCGATGCATGCTGAGCCGCATAAACAAGAAAGTTCCCTCCGTTTCAAGCAGAAAGGTCTATTTTAGAGTACCTCGTATTAGTTTGTGTTTGTTATCCTTGGGTGATGCTTATGAGCAACAAGTTGACACCTACCTGGAGCAACTCTGTACTAGTTGACAAATATTCTCTTATGTGCATCACGTTAACAGGCTACATGATAGCACAAACAGAATGGATAGTTGTATCTGGCCTTAAAGGAATAGTTTGGAACTTTTGAAGTCTATCCCTATTTTCTATTCACTCCTCATGTGCTACATAGGTAAGTTTAATTTTCAGTCTTCCATCCTTTTCTTCATACTTGACACACAGCTTCAGCTTGCTATCTAGGGTTCAATGCAATTAATAATGAGGGGCAAATCCACAATTCTCATTCAGTACAAAAAATGTACAGTGGTTTTGTACGGTCATTATGCTGCAACACAACCTACAAGCGACGACCAGCCGAAGTCACTCCACCATGACACAGCAACGTAAAAGCTAAGAGGGAATTTAGCAATAAAAACCATTGTAGATTTTTGAAATTACCACTCGAATATGATTGGGTAGATTGCTGTTGTATAATGTTAACTGCACGAGTAAGGCCCAATTTATACTCCAAATGTCGGCTAGCAGACAGATGTCTCTCGACAATTTTGACGTCATGAGAGACACTTTTTGTGTCTTCCAGGGCTGTCGTGTACACGACACATTTTCTTATGTCAGCTAGCAGACAAATGTCTGCTAGCCGACATTTGGAGCATAAATTGGGCTTAATGAGTATATAATAGGTAGACTTGAAAAATTCTGAAATATTCCTTTAATCAATTGGGCTGCACAACTCCTGCTAAACACCTGAGATGATGGGCTGGTTCTCTCTGGCCTGTGGGTGCTCAGGCAGTTTGACTAGACCCATTATAATGCTCTTGTTTTTTGACCTAAGTTTGAAGATTACTCGTTTCAACTCAGGAGTCAGACTCATTACAACCTTGATTGTTTTGTTTTATGGTAATGGTATGGTTTTGTCAGAAGGTCCTCAGTTAGTTATAGAGACCAGATAATAAGGACACGCTGTATCAGATCCAGTTTGTTGACATCAGACTGGCTGATTGACTCGCCAGCCAGCTCTGCTGACCTTTCTTTCTACCGCCCCTCACTTTGTTCCCATGTAGATGTGACATTCATTCCCCTGTTCTGTATCCATTAAGAGGTCCCTTTGTCTTACAAACTGGAATGAACTGGCTTAAAGTGGCAATTACTGTTTTGCAGTCATTGTCTCTGCAGAGTTAATTAAAAAGTTGTAATCACAAAATTGTGAGCTGCTGCTATAGAATTTGAAGAGGCTGCAGTTTCTCACCAAAGGAACACAGAACAACTATAAGAATTACCCTCAGCCCACCCTACTGCGTACCTTCCTTAAAGGGTTGCTTGCTCAAAGTAATTCCTGTAGGAACAACAACCACAATTGGTTTTGCAATTATAAGATTCACCTTAACCACACATGCAACTAAACGTTTCAGTCAGTCACACACTGACATAATCTACTCAGTACCAGTGCTGGGATACTGTTTCATACAAAAGTCATCATACATATTTATAAATGCATTTATGACTCATCCCAGCAGGCCTGGGTGGCAGTCTGTCTTTAGAACTGTAAAACAACCAAAATCACTTTGAGCATTTAGTTATAAAGCCTCATTGGTTCTCTTTTCAAATGCATGAAGATGTGAAAATATTTACTCTGTTATTCAGATGCCTTTTCGTCTGGTGCATATCGAGGAAGTGGGTGAAAACTGCTTTGTTTTCTGGTGAAAACCACACAAATGTCAGCAAAATTGGCCACTGTTGTTGCTAGTGGAATGTGACGCAAAGCACAAACGGAAACGGGTTTCAAAATTCCCAGTTAATCACCAGTCTGTCATATGAAAACAAATGAGGAATTAATTTCTCACCAAAAAGGTGCAAAGAAAAAATAACAAGTTATTAATATAAGCTTGTCAAAAATAAAATGCATTAAAACTTAGTTTAGAAAGTGTGGTTTCACTTGACTTGTCAGTTGGGGAGGTTCAGGCATGTGCCAGCTCCTGTGTTGCCCTTTTAGATAAACTGATCAGTCAAGCCATTTCTCCATTATTGACACCCAGCATCGCCTGATTGGCCTGGAGAAGCCCTGATAAATTGGTTGGGTGTCGAGAGGATTTTCTATCCATCAGTTAAAAGACCGAGACAAATGAAACTATTGGTGTGAAACTATTGCCCCTCTACGGCTACACAGAGCTAGGGTAGATAAAGATGGGGTAAAGTTGTACCAAGTACCCCGTTGTCAAGCATGTCTGTAAAATTTAGCAAGATTTAGTTGAAACTGCCTTTCGATGCAATTCATAATATCACCATTGTATAGTTTTACTCCTATTAAGTCAGTTACAGAAATCGATGGCATACCGCATTTTGGTTCACCCTCTGTCCCTGTGTTTGTGTAGTTTCAGATGTGGGAACATACACTGCAGCCAAATCTGTAACTAATGTTGGAGATGAAAAATAATACAGACCTTCATTGATCTAAAACTGTAATATATAATGTGGTTTCTTCCCTTCTGTTTTCTCCTCATAGTGGCAGTGTTTAGAGCAGGCTTTGCAAGTGCCTTTTATAATATCCTGACTCTTTATTTCATCATTGGTACTCCAGGTTGAGAAGAACTCCTAACCATGGCTATGTAAGGCATGTTTTATTCACAAAAATACACAGCGAATGGAAACTCTAACTACGGTTGTACTCGCTGGTGATCACGCTGGATGCATTGCAAACCCAAGCCATGTTTTTGCAGAATACTAGTTACTGCACAGACCCCCCGGAAAGTACCTGTTGACTGATCATAAAGAATGCAGAGAAAGCACAGCCCATTTGACACTGAATATAGAGTTACGTTTCAGTGCAGCCCGTCTGATATGCATGAGGTCTTAGTGGGGAAATATATCCCAATACTTGAGCTAATTAAGTTTATCAGTGCCATGGTCACTTTACGGCTGTGCTCTCCACATTTTAAACTATGGAGTGAAACGAAATTCCTACCTTACATTTTCCATTACAAAGGTGAAGCTACAGAGGGACGATAACCCCTCCAAAAAGCAGCGTCAAGTTCATTTTCATTCTACACAGGCACATGTACTAAGTTAACCTTAAAAATGTAAGTCTGAAAAAACCTAGCATCTTTTTAAAAACAGCAATCAGTCTCAAAAAAAAAAAAGAAAAACAAAAGAAGAAAGAAGCCGTGCCACCAAAGTTGAGCGAATGATAACATCGAATTGGATTTTTAAGAAAAACTTGCAGAAACAATGGTGGACTCTTGCTGAACATTTATATTATGTACGGGTTGTCCTGACTGAATCTTGTATTTCTGAAGTGTCCTTCAGAGCTTAATGAACCTTATTGATTTTCCCATTGATGTCCATTTGTTCAAGGGCCATGCCCATGGTGCTAGTCTCCTGAGGTCATAAAGTATATTCTGTATTTAGGAGAAAATATCAATTACTTACCTTTGTTTTTAATGTGGATATGTTATTAATTTTATTGTTTTGTCTGTGGACTTTTTTTTTTATACTCTTGTCAAGCATTTTTTAACCTTGGTTCAAAGAAATGCTTTATGAATATTTTACTTTACAAATTACAGGAACTAAAGGGCCGCTCTTGAGATATATGTTTTTTTCTGTAGGACGCTGAAGATATGTGTGGGCCTCCCCACATCAGACTCCAAATAATCTTTATAAACAAATACATAACATTACAGCTGATGATTATTTATTTATTATTTGTTTACTTACTTATCTTTTTGCAAATGAAGTCGTTTGTTTTTTGTTAGCATTTCCCTGTTCATTTCTTTGGAAATAGTTGGTGGGCAGATCATCACATGTTGAAAGGAAACCTGTGGGGAGCTTTTGATCACATCTCAAATAGAAAGTGACAGAGAGGAGGGGACTAGGTAGCTAGAGGACCACCTACCTGTAGCAGGTACTTCCTACCGGGGAATGGTGTGTTCCTAGCTGATATAAGTCAACTTCATTTCCTTTTGAGGCTTTTAGGCATCCCAATAAGAAAGTTTATCACACTGACCTGATGGCGAGGTATGTCATGTGTCTTAATGCCGGTAGCGTGCTCGTGTTGCTGCAGTCCTCCACCTTGCCATGGTGCAGCATGCTATTACAGGTGTCTTGCACAAAAACGTGTAATTACCATTAAGAGGAAATAAGCCATTAATCCAGTAAATTGAAATAGATAAAAATAGATTATAAATACGAGCACACATCAAATTCAAAAAAAGTTGCCAGAATGTGCAAGTTGTGTTGAAATGTGTAGAGCACACAAGGACCATTTCTTCAGAGGTTTCCTCATGTGGATCTGAAGTTACCAGGACCAGACAGGAATCATTTGTATTGCTTTGATTTAGAGTCAAAATATGTTACATAGGTATACTTAGAACTACTGCTTCCACATGATACATTTTCAAATGTTCATATAGTTCAAACTGAGGTTTTTGCCACAGTACAGGAAGAATTAGTCGTAGGAGCAGTAGATACTCCTTCATCAACAGAAGTGTCAGATGTTGTGGCTGATGAGGTTCTCCAAAATGTCAAGAACAGCTCAGGCTGGACGGTTTGGAGACAAAGCAAGAGAGGCAAGATTGAGATGACTTGGAGATGTGTGGAGGAGAGATGCTCCAAAGTGAAGCACACTTCAAGGGTATTGTTTGAATTGTTTCATAATCTATAACAAAAACACCAGGTAATACACCCTGGTATTTTCACATCCTCGACTTGTAAAAATTATGGACTTTGCAGCTTCATACTGCATTAAAGTCATTCATCTTGTTGGTAATCACTCGAATTACAGAACCCCGCCATTGAAAATAGTCCAGCTTGAAGAAGCCTTTGGCATGGGTTTATATTTGTGCTATATTTCTGTGCGTGTGAGGGGATATTTTAAGCCAAATTTTCTCGGTCTTGTTCTCCGAAAAGTCTTGAATTTTTTTTAAAATGTGATTTTATTATCAATATATCAAAATGAAGCTGATAAGACACTCAAATAAATCTTGATATTATTTCAAGAATAATAAACACGTATTTTCAACCATTTTTCAAGTGTACACCCCCCCCCGTCCCCAAAATGGCTCCTCCCCAGTCACTTCCTTCTTTATCGTAGCTCAGTGAAAATGTTTGAAGGCGGCGTCTGATAGCATCATCTGCCATCATCAAGTTTGGACTTTCCAACCACATTAGTGTTTACGACTGACACAATGAAGAACATGGCTGTATGCCATTTTTGATAAGGTCCACCCCTAAAATTGCTGGGCCAGCAGTTTGCATGTTGTCAAAACTGTATCAATAAGATATTACTCAACAGTTAAATCAAACGGGTCAGAAGTGTCACCATTAAGACATTCAAATGCCTCTTAAATTATAAGTATTGTCTTTTTTTGGTAAGTAGTTATGTGATTAAGGAATCGCATTTTGATGAGAATTGATCAGTACAAAAACAGATAGTTACACCATACAGTGTTTCTGTTATGAGTGTGATTATTCTACTATATTAAGTCCTCATTTTGAGTGGAATATAGGTTAATGTTACTTGAATCAGTTCATCTGGACACAACGTATGTTGAGCGAAGACCCTGTTTACACTTGGTGTGAAAAGCGTTCTGGGTGATCGGATCACAAGTGGACAGCGAGACACATCGCTGTTTACACCTGTGTCTATCATGCGTCTCCAAATGCATCCTGCTGACCACTTGTGATCAGATTTCATTACGAAGAAGAAGAAGAAGAAGACGAAGAAGTTTTTTTTTTAATCAAGACTTAAAATGTACAAACACATCAAACAAAGCCAGTATAGTCTAAAAAAAACAGAGTAGGCTAAGAACAATACATCAAACATGTCAAAGACAATGAGAACGAAGAAGAAGAAGATTTCGTTACTGTCTATGTCACCTGCGCTACAAGGTCAAAGGGCCTCAGTCAAGCGCCAGATTTGCTGACTAGCTGTGAAAGCAATAGCTAATGTTTGAAGATGTTTCAAGCACTAATATACATGTACGGACTATTCCAGCTGTTGAGATTGACAGGACAAAGTCATTTGCGACTTGCAAAACAACGTAGGTCAAGGTGAAAAAGGAAGAATGTTAGAAAAGCGGTGGCTTTCACTGCTAGCCACAAGGCCGCAAAGAGATATGGGTGAGACCTCGATCTCAACATTGGTGGTAGACGATAGTGCTTGGAACATTCACAAATGAATGTTCAGAATGCTACTGCTCGAGTCCTTACTAAAACCAAAAGAGTGGATCACGTCACTCCAGTCCTGAGGTCGCTACACTGGCTTCCTATCTGTCAAAGAATTGATTTTAAAAACTCTTCTGTTGGTTTATAAAGCACTGAATGATTTAGGGCCAAAATAAATTTCTGATCTTCTGTTGCGATATGAACCATCCAGACCTTTCAGATCATCTGGGATAGGCCTGCTTTCTCTCCCCATAGTCAAAAATAAACATGGAGAGGCAGCTTTCAGTTTTTATGCACTGCATATCTGGAACAAACTCCCGGAACACTACGGGTCTGCTGCAACTCTCGGTTCTTTTAAATCAAGGCCGAAGACTTTCTTCTTTGCTGCTGGCTGTTATCAAATAAAACTTCCAAGCTTTTGATTTTCATCTTACACTGCACTGTAACGTTTACTCTCTTTTTATTTGTTTTTAAATGTCTTTTATTGCCTTATGTTGCTTCTCTTAATGCCTTCTGTGTTTTATGTAAATCACTTTGAATTGCCTTGATGCTGAAGTGCGCTATATAAATAAATTGCCTTGCCTTCCTCTTTCTACCATTCTCTCTGTCATCCTCATTTGTTTTCTCCCTCCTCCTTTGTCTCTCTTTGAGAAAGCAGTTTTAATGAATGACGGCACTAATATTAACTCACTGGGCTGTTATGAATGGCATTCGACAACTGCACAGCTGCCTTACACAGGAAAACAAAAGGAAAGGGTAGAAATCAACAAAACTGAGTTGAATTTTGGATTGAGGCCCCAAAAGGATCCTAAAATATGGTGTTTCTTATTGGTAATAGTTTAGCATTCTAATGAGCCTGGGTCCCAGGCTAGGGATGATGAGGCTACATTTCTAATAGCCAGTCCTGAGTTGAAACTCCTTGAATGAAATGTTATTCCATTCCAAATAAGCATGGATTTTGGAATTAAAAAAAATAGTTGGAGTGAAATTGTTGGGTTGAAATTAACAACACAAAATCTGCGGTTCGTTCAAGTATTGAACAAGTTATGGTGTTTGGTAAATGTGCGTTGGGGGGTCATATGCAGCCTATTAAGAGGCAACTCAGTATGAGTGTTATGTTCTGTACAAATGAATTGTGATGTGATTTTAATTGAATGCTGTGAAACTCATTTTACCACAATCCCAGTTTATCAGTGGAGCGGGAAGATCTTCGAAACAGAAGTCATCACATTGAAACTCCAAATCAATACAAATTCAGGAAAACGTTTCAAACATTTAATCTTGATTTAAACCAATTAAAATGAAATGCTTTAAGGTACAATCTTTGTCACTCTAAGCTCCTGTATTTTGCTTGGGAAATGTAAATGTTTGCAGCATTTAGGAGTTCTTTTGATCATTAAAAATTTAGGAAGTAATCGGTTGAATTTACAATTCACCAAAAACAATCATTAATTCATAAAAACATGCTCCGGTCAGTAAGTCACTTCTCTTCAGGAGTTCAAAGAAGGTTGAATCAGTTCATCTTGATACGTTTATTGACGATTGTCAATAAACATTGTATCCAGATGAACTGATTCAACCTTCTTTGATTTTCTTACCTGGATTATTGAGCATGCATCAAGACACTTCTCTTCAGGGGAAGCTCAGGATTGGAAAACATAAATATTGAATGTGCTGGGACATGAAAAATGGAGGACAAAATTTGAAGGGACCTTAACCATGTAACAAGAATGAATGCTATTGGCTATCTCCTGTTTTGTTGTGCTGGATGCTTTTCTTTTTCTTTTGTTGTTAATGACTTCTTGGTTTGGTTTTACTCGGTTTTCTTCATGAGACAGATAGTGCTGTAGACAGATAGTGCTGTCTACCCACACACTTTCAAGTAAGACTTGAATAGTTCTGACATTATTGACTCTGCTCGCCCTATTATACCTCACCACATACCGGGCTCCCTTCCTTCTACAGTTTCTCATCAAAATATCATTGTGCTGTTACAGAGAGAGAGGTTAGTGAAGTATGGCTTTTTAATGTAATCACATTTGTCTTTTCGCAAAGCAAAATGAGAGATGAAAATGTTGAAACCCTACCGTAGATTAAAATGGACTCTGTGGTGCACCCAATCTGGTTCTATCCTTGCCTGGTTTAGCCGGTGGATGCATTGTGCTGCCGGAAAAGTATAATTTTCCCACTTTAGAAGAGATGAGACACTTCTTGCAAGGCTAAGCAGATCAACTTACTTAGCAGCATCCGCTGAATGGAGTCAAGGGTCTCTCTGCAGACTGATGGCAGTCTGCTGCATATTCAAATTTTCTCAAGCACATGCATATGAGTTCACAAGACTGAAAATTCAGAGCTTTGGCTCGAAGCCTTTGCTGCTACCAAAAGTCATCGGTTAACCTCTGCTTGTCCTGTCCTGAGAAAGATGTTACAGCTATTGAGTGGGCCAATGACAGATAAGGTTATTAAATGATTGCGGCACTAAAACAACAAAATTCATAATGTTACGGAAGTATTATGTCAAGACATCTGCGAGATCGAGGGCCAACAGCAGAACACTTGGTAAGATAACGAAGTTGCCTTAACAGCCTAATATTAGCGCTGATCACAAATCCCCTCATTCTTTGAATAAACTGTCACCTTGTAGACGGCACAATGAGAATATACCAATTACTAATGGAGAAATTGTGGAAGCGATTGAAATTCAACACATGCACACATGTGCATGAAAACTCTCGTTAACTACGCCACACCACAGCCCAAATTTGACTCATGTAAGCAAACAAGAAAATGTTGCTTACCAAGTGCTTGTTTTGTATCGATGCATTTTCACCCATTTCCTCTTGAATGTCTCTCTCTAACCGTTGTTTTCTCTTTGTCTGCTCCTGTCTCTTCCACAATGAAACTCTTCCCTTTCATACCCTCTTTTCTCTCTTCCTCCACCCGTCTCTCTTTTTTCTCTGCCAGTTTAAGTGTTGCGGAGGTCAAGAGTTTAAGGACTGGCAAGTTAACATGTACCACAACTGTTCAGCACCTGGACCATTAGCCTGCGGTGTCCCCTATACCTGTTGCATCTCTCCAAAGGTAAGTGTCACCATTAATATTACAAGTATGGCTGCTAATCCTTCTGCTTTCATTGTGTTATGGAGTTCCTGTCTGTTTGGGGATGTACTTTACCAGCTTCGTTGCAACTAAATTAATGTTAATGCTACTTCTTGCTGCCACCATGAACACCTACCGTGATCTAATAATAATACTGTTATACTGTATGGAGCCTAATGCCTGTGGTTTTCCACTATACTGGACCATTGCTCTCAATAAAGCTCTCAATTTACCAGTCAATCTTCGTTCCAACCCTCACCTATGGTCATGAGCTTTGGGTAGTGACCGAAAGGGTGAGATCGTGGATACAAGCAGCTGAAATGAGTTTCCTCTGTGGGGTGTCTGGGCTCAGCCTTAGAGATAGGGTGAGGAGCTCGGCCATCCGGAGGGAGCTCAGAGTAGAGCCGCTGCTCCTTCGCATCGAAAGGAGCCAGTTGAGGTGGTTCAGGCATCTGATTAGGATGCCCCCTGGGCACCTTCCTTTGGAGGTTTACCAGTTACTGCCAACTGGGAGGAGACCCCGGGGTAGACCCAGAACTCGCTGGAGGGACTACATGTACAATCTGTCCTGGGAATGCCTCAGGATCCCCCAGGAGGAGCTGGAGGGCGTTGCTGGGGAGAAGGGACGTCTGGAGTGCCCTACTTAGCTTGCTGCCACCACAACCCGACCCCGGAGAAGCAGCTGATTATGAATGAATGAATGAATGAACGAATGCAACATTGCTAATACTGTATTTTCGCTGCTGCAACACTAACATCAACAGCATCAACAAAATTGTTTTTATTAATACTACTATTACTTTTCTACTTTGAGGTCTGTATTCCCCGTGCCTCATACATTATTCCACTGTATTACTGCAGCTATTACAGCCAATATACAATGGAAACCACTTGTAGCGATCATGTCCGTCCAGACGGATATGATCGCTACAAGTAATCAATCCCTTTAAGAGTCCATGAGATAACTGAAAATATTAACCTTTAATTGTTATCAATGTTGTGATCGGGGTGTTTGAGATGCAATGACACATTCAGCTTAACTTTAGAGCCTTTGCTATTGCCTGTTCTAATCGCTGGTGTACAGGGAAATGTTAGTGTCCCACGGGAAGTGATGCGTTTTATGTAGCATCCTGCTACCCGTAGTAGCGACTCTCTAGGCGCCCGGGTAGTGTAGCGGTCTTTTCCGTTGCCTACCAGCACGGGGGTCAGTGGTTCAAATCCCCGTGTTACCTCCAGCTTGGTTGGGCATCTCTACAGACACAATTGGCTGTGTCTGCGGGAGGGAAGCCGGATGAGAAGAGTAGGTTAATTGGCCAAGTGCAATTGGGGAGAAAAGGGGTGGGGAATATTACTACTTTACTATATGTTATATATATATTACACTATTACTACTATTACTGCTGCTACTTGTCTGCCACACTACCACTATTACTACTATCACTACCACTACTACTAACACTACCACGATTACCACTACATCTACTATTGCTACTACTACTACTACTACTACCACTACCACCACTACTACTACTATTACCACTACCACTATTACTGCACTGCTACTACCACTACTACTACTGCTGCTACCACTACTACTATCATTTAACTGTATGGAACAATGACTTGTGGCACATCTTTTAAAGTTTTTTTCTGGAATATGCTGAGAGTCACTTTCACACTTAGAAGCTGTCATACAAATTATTTTCACTTCTTGGACCCTGAGCAGCTCAGACTATTAAGGCATTAAAGCAAAGGATTTAGTTTACCTCTGCCCTTTTCCATAGTTCTCCACATAAATCTGGTTTTTCATTTTGATGAAGTTATTACTGTTTTTATAGATAATGACTTACGGTTCAATTTGAATTCATTGTAAAGCATTCAGATTAAGAATGCTGGCTACGTGCCCAAAATGTAAAATAAAAGATTACAGAATATATTTATGAAATATAAAGTTGAAAGCACCAGCACTTCCTGTATTTGTACTGTGATGGCAGTCCCCAGGCATAACTGGATTCACTGGAAAAAGCCCCAGGACCAGTTGGCTGAGGAAACACTTATCAATGGTCAACTCCTTCCCCTGTTGTTCCTTCCTCCCACTTCCTGTCTTTCTCCCCCCCCCCCCCATTTACCTCTTCTTTCAGTTATCTTCGATCCAATGTAATATGCTTTGCTGGCGTCAAAGTTCAGGGCAGTGTGGCCAAAGTATGAAAATTAAAGATATTTTTCTCCCCTTGAGTGTGGGTTTGTGGATATGTGGCTGTATGGCTACAAGTCCAAATTTAATTGCTTCAGCAAGTTGGCCTTTTTTTCATCCATCTCTTTTTTACATTTCCCTTCCTCTTTTGATACCTCGCTCATTACCTCTCACACATACATTCTCCCTCAAACACAATTATCTGTGCCGCTCTACACTGTCTGCAACTCCATCCAATTTACACTTCTTGGTCATCCTGCCTTGGGAACCAGTGTTGGTGTTTTATCTTTTTTTTTTCCAAGCATTTCTCACCTTTCTTTCATTGTCTCACCTACCATGACCCCCCTGTTTCTCTATCCCTTTCTGTTCCTCTCCCGGTTTCTCTCTCACTTCCCCTAATGAGTGACAGGCTACACTTTTGGAAGAGACTGCTCCCATAGCGTTGATACAGGGAGGAAAGACGTTGCCATTTTGTAGCTTTGCATCCTCTCCAGAATCTGTTGCATGTCCCGGGCGTCTCCCTTTACTCCTTCTCCTCAGCATGTTCGCCGGTTCAACTTAGACCGTCACCACCTGAGTCAAGACTTTTCTGTATCTTCTTTTCCTGTCAGATTTGAATTTACGAGGTGTGTGTGTGTGTGTGTGTGTGTGTGTGTGTGTGTGTGTGTGTGTGTCTGTATTGTAGCGCTTGTTTCTTGTACAACCGGTTATAGTATGTGCATATATGACAGCTAAAGGGTATTTGTATGATTGTGTTGATGTTTTTGGGGTGTTTAATTGCTGTATGGTATGTTTTGTGCACGTTGGGTGTATGCTTCATTGATTCAGTTTCTGCGTTTTACTCACGCTTGCATTCATATTGTTCGTTACCAATGTCTCATGTTTATCCCTATAGTTAATATTTCATCTTCTAATGTAAAGCACATTGAGCTTACTTGTAATGAAATGTGCTATATACATAAAATTGCCATTGTTGCAAGTGCGTTTGACGAAAATGTTGCACCTGCGATTCCCCCATGGAAATCATAGCATTCAAGAGACCCGAGTCGGCTGCTGCCTTTGTGCACAAACTTCCTGCTACTTCCTGATACTCGTAACAAAACGCCGACGCCATCGAGGATAAGCTAGGTGACAGAAAAAGCGAAGGGAACTTTTAAAGATTGTGAAAAGGTGAAAACCCCCTTCTGCCCCCGTCTGTCTCAAACCTCCCTCTGTCAGACGGGGTCAGGCTGGCTGCCTCCATTCCCACTGTGCAAAGGAGACTGGTAGTTCAGCTTGTTTGAATATGAAAACCACAAGCTCAAGGTCATGCGGCTTGGATGACCTCACAGACACACACACTCACATATGCAATAGATACACCCACACACACACACCTCTCACTAATAGCACCCCTGGTAGAATTACTGACAGTTATTGTTTGCTTTTAAAATTACACCCACACACCGAGACGCAGTTTTTTTTCTTGGGTAAAAACATCCTCACTTGTTTTGTGGTCGATGTTTGGCTTTGGAGCCATTCTACTCACTAACAGAGCTGATTCCCCTCAAGGGTCTGTGTATAACTGTGTGTATACAGACCCCATATCTCTCTCACGCAAACACACTTTATCACCCCTGGTGGTGGTAATGTGTGCTTGCATGCGAGAGATAGAGGCAAGACGTTGTCTTTGTGTCTGTACTTTATTTCTGTCAGTAATCTTACTGTTTTTTTTTTGTTTGTTTTTTCTGTCAGTGAGGTAGAAATGCTGTTTTATGTGGCCACATGATTCCAACCATTGACTTAAGGGCCGTCTACACCAAGAACGATAACTATAACGTTAATATATCTTAAAAATCGTACTAACGCAAGTGGATGGTGGAGTCAACACCACAACTATAATGACAACGATAGTGGCGAATGATATCGCTGGGCTCACTTTCAGAGCAATTTGATGAACAATAGAAACTCACAGCCAATCAAAATCCATCCGAATTTACAGGGCGTCATGTTCAACATGGCAGATGACATCACGGGGGGACTCATCATTGAGTTTCCAAAAAAACACCCCTGTTTGATAAAACGGAGCCCTGGGGTAGTCCAACCTTAAGGGTCATCCCGAGTCGTCCCCTGTGTGGAGTTTGCATGTTCTCCCTGTGTCTGCGTGGGTTACTTCCGCTGCTCTGGTTTCCTCCCACAGTCCAAAGACATGTAGGTCAGGTGAATCGGCCGTACTTAATTGTCCCTAGGTGTGAATGTGTGTGTGTGTGGAGGGGGCCTTTGATGGCCAGGTGGCCTGTCCAGGGTGTCTCCCCACCCGCCGCCCAATGACTGCTGGGATAGGCTCCAGCATCCCCTCAACCCTGAGAGCAGGATAAATGGTTTGGATAATGGATGGATGGATGTTTAGACACACTGCCAAACGGTCTTTGGCGCTGACGGGGTCTCTGAAGTTCGTTTGGTCCTTACTGATATCCTCTTCGACGATCGCCAGGGTACCATCAAATTGATGTTGACCCATACAAAATATGAATAAATTTGTCTTCAAAAGACAACGCTCATTACAGTGTTGGATTCTCCTAACTCCTCTTGTCTTTGAAGAACTTTGTAATCCCATACCCTTCTGGTTTTTGTTTTCTTTCTCTGTGCAACATAGAGGAGCAACTGGTCATCAATATCCCTTTTCCTAAACCGCCGACACAGCTGAAGCATGCAGCGGGTGCTTGGTGCCACTCTTCACAGAACCTTGTGGTTCATCAGTGTGGATGCTGACCTCGTTATCGTTATACTTGTCGTTATCGTTGACTTTCATGGTGTGGACGGCCCTTTAGAACCCACCTCTTCCTTTCTACAGTGAAAATCACCTTAACAGGTCTAGAAAGAGGTGTGTGATACTCTTGGATTGATAATGTCTCTCTCTCTCTCTCTCTCTCTCTCTCTCTCTCCTTGTTCCCTTCAAGCCTAATGAGGTTGCCAACACTCTGTGTGGGCATGGCGTGTTGAAAAAAGAGGTAAGACCTTCGTGGCTCATCATTAAAATAGACAAGAGCTGCTGTTTTTTTATTCCCATTTCAGCATGGCCGGATTAACCCACCAGGGGCCCCCCGGGGCATGCACGTCCATTGCCCCCCCACCCCCCATCAGATAGGCTACGCAAACAATACTAAACATTGTTAAATGTAAAACTAATGCAAATACCCAACATGGTAGTCAACACTATGCCAATCTGCATGGGATTCGGATGGCGACTACAAAGTACAACACAATTTTGAATCGCAAAACAAACAGAGGTGAGAATAGCAGCTCACAGCATCGCAAACATATTGCGAAGCCTTCTTCCCACTTACAACGGCTTACCAGCAGGGAATAAATGTTTGTTTCAGAGCAAATAATTTAGTGAAATATGGGCATATTTTAGTAAAACTATCTGTTTTAATTATTTTTCAGTATGGGCATTCTAGCCAGCACATTTGTTTAACTATACACAATGAAACGATGAATTTGATCATAAGCATCGAGTTTGCGCTATGTCAGACTTTGTTGCACTCTTAACTGCTACAATGTAAACATAAGGCGCAAACTCTTCAAACCGGTATTGTGATATATTTAGAAACCACCCCCGATATATTTAGTACGTTTATATTTGTGTTATCTATGGCTGTGCTTCAAACGAGTCCCTAGCAACCGAAAAAGGCTTCCTCTTCGACTCCAGGTTTCTTATACTGTCTATGTCGCAGACTGTGAAAGTATGATGACGTTATAGTGATACTACACAAAGTTAAGTCACTCATATAATGCGAATTGCTTGAGTCCGATTATTTCAGGTCACCTTCATCAATGGAGAAATCAGTAGAGACTGTAGCTTGGGGCCCCGCATCGCGACGCAGGGTTGGAACAAACGTCCCTTGTAGGGTATGATTGGAGATCCCTACTATACGCGAACACAATACCCCTGATCTTTTGGGGCCCCTCGTGGTCCGG